>NC_142805.1:55914714-55943082 GCF_049724085.1 Artemia sp. Qi Xiang Cuo | reverse complement strand
AATAGAATTTCTATCTCTTTAGCCTCCCGCATAATTCCAAGATAACAAGTGATGTTATTTCTAATTCCTGACAGTAAAGATCAATGAAGCCCTATTTAAAAATAGAATATTAATTTTTCTCTCTGACCTAAAGAACGTTTATCCCTCAGACCTAAGAATAAAGAAAGCCATAATGTTTCTTAATTCCCCCTTCGTGAATCAATATATTCCCCTAGCGATTATGTAAATCAAGTTCTCAGGTTAGGTTAGCCTAAAGATCAAAGAAGCGATGATTGTTTCTTAATTCCCCTTCGTGAATCAATAATTCCCCCGCCGATTATGTAAATCAATTTCTCAGGTTAGGTTCGCCTAAAGACATAAAACAGACATAAATTGCTGTTGACATCCATAAATGTGAGAAAGTTCCTGGATTTTCATTCTCACTGACAAAAACCATAAAACAGGAACATAAATTGCTGTTGACATCCATAAATGTGAGAAAGTTTCTGTTTTTTCATTCTCACTGACAAAAACCATAAAACAGACATGAATTACTGTTGACAACCATGAAACACATCAAATAAATTGACCAACAACCATAACCATCCAAGAAAACATCCATAAAAGTGAGAAAATTCATGTTTTTTCAAGTGAGAAAAATTCTGTTTTTTCATTCTCACTGACCTAAAGAACAGACATAAAAACATGCATAAATTATGTAAAAAAGTTGTAGGTGGCAGCAGGGGTGAGCAATGGGACCTTCTGAGGCCTTTCTACTAAGACATAGGGGACGTTAACCCCCCTCCTAATTGTGGTAGTTTCTGTTTGTTTTAAGCTTGGCTTAATACTTTTTTTTGCTTAAATGTTTTAAAAGTAAGAGAAAAAAAATCTACAAATTTCAGGCGGCTATATTTGTTGCATGCTAATAAGTTTCCAGTGAACTAAATGCCCCCCAACTCCCGAATTTAGGTAATTTATGTTGGTTCCTATTTCTAAATCGCTCCTTAATTTTATGAAGAAAAAAAAAGCTAGGAAAAAAAGATGACACATCAATGTTTCCATGCAAAAAAGTAATTTTTCTTGTTTTCGAAGATGGGAGGGGGGTGGGGGGGGGGTAAAGTTTCTTTCATGGGGTTTTCGGCAGTGGTGATTTCAACTGCAAATTTTGTTTCGATCAGACGCAATTCTCGACTGGTTTTCAGGCTATTTTATGAAATTTCTATGAATTGGTTTTCAAAATAACGTTTTATTTTAAAAATTAATTGAAATAATAGTCACCATTTCTGAATCAGCTACAAATGGCAATTTTTTTCTCATTAGACAGGTCTTTTTTGTAAACTTGTTTAAGAATTTTTGGTTACTATGGGCCGTGGTTCGTTCTTTACTAGGTTACTGCTATTGTTGCAACCATAATTTCGGTGGAAATCATTTATTTATTGATGGCAATTTATGTTTGTTTTACGCAGGAACTATTTTACTGCTTATTATTATTATTATTACTACTTATATTATAGTAATAGTAATATAGTAATATTATTATCACTATATATATTTATATTATAGAGTAATTATTATTACTATTTTCCTTTATTTCTGCTCGACTTAGGTTCAATGTAGCTCTTTCCTTTTCTTTGAAAAACTTCCTTTATGGGAAAAGTTTTGGAACAAAATCATAATTTATTTCTTATATTTTCTGAATTTGAAATATCTTTAATTGCTATTATTTTCCCTCAAGTCTCCAAATTAGACATTGAGATTTAGTTTTTAATTATTAGACGAGAACTTTTGCTTCTGTAGGCTTTGTATCCGATTTCGTGCCAAGAGAAGACATTCTTTGGAGCTTCTCCATCAATTAATGGTTTGGATGGCGAACGTACTGTTTTTGTCTCTTTTTTGTTTGAATGACGAACGCGCTTTTTCCTTTTTTTGTCGTTTTATACCTCAGTTGTCTTCAATGAAAAACGTTTCAACCGAATGATTCTTGCTCATTTGTATAATTCAACATCACTCCCATATTTCCTAAGCACAGCACCATTTGGAAGATTTTAACATAAAATACTCGCTTCATTTACCCTCATGGACCCGAAACTCAACATTAATCTACAAATGTAAAATAGCCGACCCAGAAAGTGCTTTGTGAAAAATTATCTCGGAAAATAACAATAGAATCAATTTATCACACCTTCTTACAGGACCGTATCCAGGATTTTTGTTCAGGGGGGGTTTTACTAATTTTTGACTTTTTTTTGGGGGGGGGGTTACTAATTTTTGACTTAGTTTTCGACTAATTTTACTGATTTTTACCTAGGTTTTACTAATTTTCGACTTATTTTCGAGTCAGTCAAAAATTTCGGGGGGGGGGGGGGGTTCCAACCGGGTAACCCCCCCCCCCCTGGATACGGCCTTGCCTTCTTATAAAGTGGTGTTTCAAGCAGTATGCATGGGACTATTGTTTAGTGTTTAAACATGGAATTTCTATTATTTTTTTCATTAACACTATCATGATTTTTTGTAGCCCGTTTTGTCTACTGTTTGTATTGCTTGTATTGACGTCAATTGGTGGAGGGAGGGGGGCTGTGACCCGCCACTCCCAGATTTTGAAAGAAATCTTCTTTGGGGTATTTTCGTTCAAGGAGGCCTTTTTTGATATTTTCATTGAAAAAATTGAAAAATAACAAATTCGCCCCCTCCCCCCTCTACGTATTGAAAAATATTTTGCCCCTCTCCCTGATTTTTGTGAATTTACATCAGTGAATTTTTGATGGGTTAGAAATAAATATATAATTAAGACTTGATTAGATAGTCTGTATGATTTTTGTCTAGGGATTCCGGACCATTGTCTCTTGGTAGGGATGCAATATGGTGAAAGTGGGGTCACGTCCTCCTAAGGATTGAAAATTTTAAAAACATAGATTTAAAAAGGAAACATTTTCACAGAAATGTCTAGCAATAGGGTCTCACGATTTGGTCCTCTTCTTTAGAATGTTCTTGGTTCATATTCACACAACACAACCTGAAACAGCCTCCGTGTCGGCACGTCAGAGAAATAGACCATTGGGTATACCAACATCAAAAAAATAATTTTTGTGCCAAACATGTAATATGAAGGTTTGCATAGAGACATTGAGAGGTAATTGTTTCGATACCCAGACTGGTTGCCCATGTGTCTGAAACGTTAGGCTGAAACTCTTATGCGCAAATTTTTTTCACACACACACAAAAAAGAAGGATGCGAAGATTTCAGTATGAATATGTTGTAATATTTTAAGATGCGTTTGTATTCCAGATAATGGCACTTGGACGCAGTTGTGGCTCGTGACGGACTATCATGAAAACGGTTCTCTGTTTGATTACTTGAGTAGAGCCACAGTGGACGTTCAAGGAATGCTTCGAATGGCTCTTAGTATTGGCACTGGTCTGGCTCATCTCCATATGGAAATATTAGGAACTCAAGGTATAATTCAAATTCGATTTTATTATGTTAACGCGAATGTCCGAAATCTGGTTAATGTCGTCATTCAACGGTGACTGTCCGAAATTCCTTTTTCTCTGCTTGGATTCAATTAACTTTGCGAGTCAGCTGGTTCAGTTTTATGCAAGCTATGATGGCAAAAGTTTAAGCTAGGTTAGGGTAAATTTAGTTATAAGTATCAGAAATAGGTCGAAAAACTACGCTAAGCTAACCTAACCTGTCATCATCAAACCTTGCATTAAAGTGAAAAGCTTGACTGGCAACGCTGACTACTCCCAAGGAGAAAAAAGGTATTTCGGACACGCACTTGTGAATGTAGACATTCACCAATTTCGGACATTCGTGGTAACATTTATTTGTTTGCACACACGTCGTACAAAAATAGGAAGACGGAGCATAAACAAAGGAGAAATAGAAAAAAAAGAAGAAAAATCACAATAACCACATGAACAACAAATACAAAGCACAACAAGTCATCTGGAAAGTTATTGGATTAATTCTGAAAACCAAGTATGGTTCAGCTTCGATAGACGAGTATAATATACATACACTTGCTTTTCTACAGAGTTAACAGGGTCAAATAAGTTCAATTTTTTAACAAGGCAAGAATTGTGGATCCCTGGGGATAGACTTAGAAAATATTTTGCAAAACAAAAATTATTAATATAAAAATTCGTAAATAATTTCCAAAACGATGCTATGTGCAAATAATGTGGCAGAGTGACAGAGTTAAAGAGTTTTGAAAGCAGTTGGCGGTCGAAACGTAGCCTATTCATAATGAGAGATGCGTGCGTTAACCCGGCTCGACTTTAAATGTGAGCTATCAGGAGTTGCATTTTATTTTTTTATTGAGGAACCAGTGGTGAGACCAAGGTAAGTGCTGTGGTCAGTTGCCTTGATTCTATTGTTCCAGAGAGAAATATCCGGTGGTGGTGGCTGCCATCAGATGTAATAATAATTTATCTGAACCCTCTATCTATACAAAATGTACTTAGAGGAGTATGGAAAAAGAAATTTATAAACACTTAAAAACACTATATAAACAAAATATAAACACTTATCATCACAAACACTAAAAAAAAAAGATACAGTAACAATGACTCATAAACGATTAATACATACCAACGGAAAATCTACGACTGACTCAGATCGCTGTCTGAATCTCCCTTCTAAAATATTCATCTTATCACATATCTCAAAAACACCGTAACGTTTGGAGATATAACTGTTACGAGACCAAATAAGAACACGAATAAAATACTTACAAAATTTTAAAAAATACATGGGGAGCAAAAAAGGATTTAATAAAGCTGAACAAGCGTTTTTTTTTTCAATTTGACCTTTAACTCTAGAAAAACGTCCATAGGAATTTCTCAACTTCTCTCTCAACATATTTATTGTTAATGACCTTGTTGTTCGAATTGAGGTCCCGAATGCAAGTCCAAGGTACTTGAGTGAAGCAGTGACAGAAATTGAATCTGGGCCAACCTCAATTTTTGAATGGGTAGGGTGATGAAAACCAAAAACGAGAAATTCAGGTTATAGCAGAAGTAAATGACAGCCTGGTGTCAAACGATCCGGCATAAAGGCTGTTCTCAGCAGCATGTAGTGATTGTAAATTATCAAATCGTAGGAGAATGCCATCTGCGTATGAAACTGATGTGGTCAGTTGCCTTGATTCTACTGTTCCCGAGAGAAATAATCCAGTGATGGTGGCTGTCATCAGATATGCCTTGGTGCAATCGTTGTTGTTTCCTCAATGTTTAAATTGTCTCTTCAAATAAAGGGATGCCAGTTCAGTAAAGACGCTTTTAGGGAGAGAATCAGTGGTAGTAACGGTTTAACAAATTGACAAGTATTTTCTAAAGACGGGAACGTTCCGTTTACTGGGGTAAAATAGGGGTGGCTGTACCATATTCTCCTCGAATTTAGACATTTTCGTCCTTAGTTGAGTTGGGGGTGGGAGGTATTTTTTCAAAATAGAAAGAACATCTATAAATGACATCTTTTAAGGGTCCTTTAGTTCGAACAAATTTTAGATTCCAATTGCTTAAACTCGAGCAGATTTTTTTTAGTATTGAGTTTTTTTTATGCTTTTAAGTGTTTTTTAGAAATGCAAAATATTGAAGTCTTCATGTTTTATGAAAGCTCTTTGCAACATATGGAAACACTAATGAAAGCTCTCTGCCGCCAATGCCCAATTATTTCATAATTAGCAAACTGTGCCATATTTAGAGGATTTTACGCTGCAGCGTTTCAATTTCCTAATATTTTATGGTAGGTTCTGACACACCTGTAAGATGGTCTCTAAGCCTGTAAAAAAGGGCTATGAAAAAACGGGTAGACCCCACAATATAGTGGTGAAACATTTAAGCACAGAATGGGACATTTTATAAATGAATATTGTCAGATATTAGTAAGCATGGCAAATATAAGCATTGTCAAAATAAATAAGTTCCATTATCCTTGGATAGTTCACTATAGTAATTTCATATTCTTTAAGTTTCTGTGTTATTTTAAGTTATGTTTATGCCTTTATTCAAGAGTGAAATGGCTTACATAAACATAAAAAACCTGACAAAAATGGTTTGGTTAGTATGCTCTATCTAAAAATCCATAGGTATAAATTAACGTTTTCTTCGTCTAAGCAACCGTTTTTGCACCCCCGGGAGACCATTTTCCTGGTATATCTCACCTTATTATTAGTTTATAGTGGAACTGACCAAATAAAAAGTTATAAAAATAAAAAGTTATAATTTTTTTTATAAAAATAAAAAGTTATAAAATATGAATATCTGGAAGCAATTGTGTAAAACAACTGTTCATAGGGCAGTAGGCTATTTCTTAGTATTAGGGGGACGGGCTCTTAAGTGCTATCCTAAAAGGAACGTTAGGTAGCTATATCAACTTTAAGACCCTGGAAGCTGTCCAAATTGTCTTTGTGTTATTAAGTTATGTATTCAAGAGTCGAATGGTTTATATAAATTTAAAATCGGGACAAAAAAATTGTTTGGTTAGCAGGTTCTATCTGAAAGATCTAAAGCGGAACTGGCCAGCCATAACAAAATAAAGAAATGTTAACAAAGACGAGAAAAAAACGAACTAGAATCTAAAACTAAAAACAATGTAAATGAAAAGATATAAAACTAAAACAGCCTGCTTAATATATATACAATTAATACTCACATGTACAATTACCAGCTAGACTACGTCGTCTACGAAACCACAAGAGCAACTGATAGACGTAGTTACTTTTGTGGTTTTATAGACATAGCTGGTAATTATATATTACCTATTGCACAAAATTGTATAAATGTAGAAAGAGCGAAAGTTTCCTTTCAGGAAAGTGTTCGGTTAGCATGGAGAGCAAAAAAAAAAAAAAGAAAAAAAAATCATCAACTGATGAATTAATTCACTTTCTTCCTAGCTAAATTATGTGGAAACGCGTATATCTACCGTGCTTTAATTAGTATATTCCTACAGAAGGACCTGTCGAGAAGGAAACATGTTAAAAAAGCAATTCACACTTCATGATATGCAGAATAATTGTACCTAACATAATTTTGGTTGCAGCCCCGCCGTATTTTGCCCCTTCCCCCTAATGTGTACATATATAGCCAAAATTAAATATTTCTTGCCTCTTCTCCCAATGCGTCTCTCTTGCTTCAACCCGTATACCTGTAAATCGGATTAACTGTGACGAAAGAAGAACCAGAAAAACAAGTGACGGATGGCAGAATGCATTGGACTTACTTAATTCGGGGTATATGTTTGCACATTGGGGGGTAAATGCAAAATGTGTTAGCTACAATTATTCTGCATATTATGGAATATGAACTGTTTTCTTAACATGTTTCCTTTTCTAGATTTTTCTTAGGTCCTTCTCTAGACATATACCCATTAATTTATTACCATCACATGTATGAATAACCTCCCTCCCCATGGGTGCCCGTATGGGGGGGGCAGAGGGGCTTCAGCCCCCCCCCCCCCGGCTGAATGATGCTGCCTTATATTTTATATTTTTGTTTTGCGATTTCTATTATACAGCATTGGAAGTGCCGATTAGGCCAGCTAAGCCCCCCCTAAAATTTAGCTTATGGGCGCTAATGTGACCCTCCTTTTAAATTTCCTAACGGCATTTTTGGCCTTGGGCCCTTGGCCAATAAACTATACGCCCGGATTATAGATTTAATAACTACCGATTGAATTGTGAAAACCTTCAAGCGCCGATGGTGTAGTGGTATCATGCAAGATTCCCATTCTTGCGACTCGGGTTCGATTCCCGGTCGGCGCACATTTTATCCACTTACTCAAGAATGGATTTAACAAGTTATGCATCTAAGATTTAAATGATCAATAGATATTTCTTCCTTTTTAAGATTTTTCTTCTAATATTAAAATTTTATGAGTTGTGACATTTCTCACTTTGTTTCCTACTGTACAAATATCTTTTTCTTTGGCTTCATCACAACGCTTAAATTTCGACACGAAAATTTTTAAACTTAGGCGCATATCCTGTTGGCTCTGTTCTTGAATTTCATAGGACTTGACTATTTTTGTCTTAAAACTACTAATGCTTTACTTTTCTTTCGGCAAAAATTTCGGTACTTTCCCATTATATGGGCCTATCTAAAAAGTCAAGTTTGGTTAATTTTAATGAAATAAAATAGGATGAATATATAATAGTTTATAAACAAATTTGGGCTATATATTTGCACATTAGGGGGGTGGGATAAAGCATTGCATATATTAAATACGTAACCTAACCTAACCTAGGTACCGTTTTCTCCCCCTAAACCCCAAAAAACAACAGTTTAAATATCGTAAACGCATTGAAAACCAAGCTAAGCATTGCATTACTGTATAGCGGTGTCTTGAATTAACCCGTCAAAAACGGGTTTTTCGTGACTGGTTTCCTTGTAAAGGCCCATATAATGGGAAAGTGCCAACATTTCTTTGATGTGTTATTTCTCAGACGATTTTAGGTTCCACCCAACTCATTTTTCTCAAGCAATACAAATTTTTAGAAGTGGGAATTTTTCGAATATTACAAATAAATTTCAATTTCTTTTAATTTTTGGCCCTTTATGAGATAGTTTAACCCCTCATTCCCTGCCTCGCTCGTAATATACTTTAGGTGTAAAGTGTTTGAAGTCCTCGACGTTTTATTCTTCTGTTGAAGGTTGGATATTCGAAATTTATAATCTCTATTGTAATTCCTTAGATTTCATAATTAGTACTGCTTATGTAATTTTTGCTATTATGCTTTGTAGCTCTTCCCCAAAGAAAAAGAAGAAAGTAAGAGTTTGGTATGGCAACAGAGAAGCAAGGCTTTCATAGTTTTTTTTTTACCAACAACAAAACTGTTGTCTGTTTTCAAGTTTCAAGTTAGCTGACAGTTTTGTTTATTCGGCGGAAGAAAAGCCTTAATGATGATTCTTTTCATTTTTCTTTTTATGCCACCGAGCCAAGGATTTATTCATTCTTTTGTTTGGGGGGGGGGTATTTTTGGGGAAGGGGGGTACAATAAAAACTTTACAAAACGCGTAGAAAATTTATTTCTATATATTTTTGTTACTTTTTGACGAGTTAGACATTTTTTGGGGGGGGGGGGGTGAAGAAGGGGGTTCAAACCCATTAATGTCTCCTCCTCTGTATACGGCCTTGCTCTGAACTAATGTTGGATTCCAGAAAAAAGGAGAAAGAAATAGTTTGATCTTAGAGCAGATTTCGGTTGAGACCTCCGCTTAAACGTCTTCAGTGCAAAAAGAATATAAAGAGAAAAACTACAGATGAAAGTCCTCAGGACAAAATAAAGATACAACAAACTAACCACGAAAAAATGTATATTTTCCCCTTTTTCGAGAAAACGAAGTCGGAGCTTGAATTACTCTTGCTGAAAAATCTAGTTGCTGAAGTTTAACCTCAAAGATCTTACAGTAAGAAGCATGGCTTTCGTAATTTTTTAACCGAGACGAAACTGTGTTTTTTCTTCTTCTTCTGTTAGGCATCAAATCTGCTTCACAGTCAAGACTATTCAGCCCTTTCGTATCGTCTCTATATATCGTCTCTATGGGTTGGACTATTGCGGGTGGTTGCTAGTTTTTTGACTTGAGAAGGCTCGGTTTTGATTGCCTTGTAGTAGCTCTTTTGATTTCAGGAACTGGATTATCAGGGATGATATTTTGAGTTGAGTACCCTTCGTGCAGGTTAGGTCAGCCAGGCTATTTACTGATGGTTGAATTTTGTCGTTTTTGCAGCACTTGAAGAGTTTACTTTGAAGTTTAAGCTGTGCAAGTTTAAGCTGTGTAGTTTAAGCTGTGCAAGTTTAAGTTATGAAGTTTAAGCTGTGCAGCATGTTACATTCAATTAGTTAATGGTTAATTGTTTCATCTCTTACATTGTTGTACCTGCAAAGTGGGGAGGAGGGTGTTATACCAGTAGATTTTGGGAATTGATAGGAGGAAACCTGCAGGTTTAGCCCATTTGAGTCTGAATAGATTCTATGGTAAATTTTGGAGTGGTACTTATTGGGGAAAGGAGATAAATTTGGTTTATTAGCTACATGGGCCTCTGATAATCTCCATCGATATATCTCTGAGTGGCACTGGTCTCCCAAATGGCTGGTCAATCTGTAAGAAATGTTTTGTTTTTGATTTTTGTGTGTGTTTTGGCGCTTCATTTTTAATTTATGATTTTTCTTCTGTGAGGAAA
Organism: Artemia sp. Qi Xiang Cuo; assembly: GCF_049724085.1. NCBI lineage: Eukaryota > Metazoa > Arthropoda > Branchiopoda > Anostraca > Artemiidae > Artemia > Artemia sp. Qi Xiang Cuo. Next base: position 55,932,917 of record NC_142805.1, on the reverse strand, counting down.
GTGAAGTTAGGATTTGAATTAGCCCACTGAAAGCAGTATTTCTAAATTTAATCTCAAATACTTTTCAGGAAAACCTGCAATAGCTCACAGGGATCTCAAATCAAAGAATATCCTAGTGAAATCCAACGGCTCCTGCGCAATCGGTGATCTGGGCCTCGCAGTTCGCTACGACGCTGGCATGGACAAAGTTGATATTCCTCTCAACCATAGAGTGGGGACAAAACGGTACATGGCCCCTGAGGTAGGACTTACTTGTAAAAACTCTGTGCAAATACCATGTTGAACTCATCTGTAAATTAAAAATTATCTCGTCATTTTTATTACTGAAGAACGAGCAAAATTGAGTATTTTCTTGAACAACACCTTCAGTCATGAGTCTTGATTTGATTATTGACTGTTTTGTTCGAAAGCTGCTAGTTTTTTCTGAAATTTGACTTGTTTTGTCTTAGGAATGGAGTCTTAACAATATTGTTTGTCAATTGTCTAAATAACATTGTTTTGTCTTTGCAATGTAGTCTTAACAATATTGTTTATCAGTTGTCTGGATAATATTGTTTTTTCTTAACAATATTGTTTTTCAATTGTCTGAATAATATTAAAACAATGCAGTCTTAACAATATTGTTTATCAACTACTTGAATAATATTGCTTTGTCTTAACAATACAGTCTTAACAATATTGTTTGTAAATTGTCTGGATAATATTGTTTTGTCTTAACAATAATTGACAGAGGAGATGTTCGTCATCCTCAGTTCTAATTCAAAAACTAATACTCATACTAGTACTCATACAAGCATACTCAAACAAAACTAATGCTAGCTTGGTTGCCCCTGTTAAGGTGTATGCTCCCTGTGTAAGTTTTTTTTAATATTATTTTTCTGCAGATCTACGGGGTTAATTAAAGGACAGTTTTGTTATCATATGATAGTTGACATTCAGCTTTATTCAACTGAATTACATTTCAGAAATTTTCTTTGATCGGTTTCTTAGACTGAAAAATTTGTTTCAAAGGTGTCAGAAATCCACGGCCAGTCGTTGGACTTATGATATATAGTTGGTGTTAGTGTGTATTTTTCCTATGTATTTTAGTAGTTTCCTTTAGTAGTTTTTTCTTTCTTTTTTATTTTTAGTTAATTTTTGTATTTTAGTAGTTCTCTTAAGTATTTTTCTGCAGTTTTTGAAATACCATTTATTGGTTTACTCACGTAATAAAAAATCATCATCATCATCATCAAGGTGTCGGAAACATGTGAAAATGGAGAAATTGTCTTTTTTAAAAGAAAGTTTAGATCACTCTAGGAAAGAGTCCGAGAAATATCATAATTCAGGGTCAGTGAATGGATAATGTCTGAAATTAATGAATCTGCTGATTTTTTTAAACTTTTAAAAGTGTTTTCAAGATTTCTGTTTTCCAAGCATAAATGCGTTTCTAGATTCCAAAAGGCAAAAAAAAAAAAAAATATCAAACCAGGTAGATTATCGTAGCCAATACGAAATACATTATTAAGGACGAATTATTACAGAACAGAAAAATAGTGTAGTATTATCAAGAAACATATAGTTTTCCTCGAATACCTTTTTTTTAATCTTAGTCCCCCAAAAAACTTAAGTATAACCCCCATTTCCTCAAAATTAAGTTCTGAAGGCATTTATTTCCTTTCTAATAATGAAAGTGAGGAAAGCTTTTCAGCCTTGTAAGTTTGCATTACATAATTATTTCAGTGTTTAAAGTATTAGAGGAGTCTATGAGCAGGATTATTTTGTAACGGTTCGAAGGATAGCTAAAGAAGAAAATAAAAGTCCAAAAGATACCTACACTCGAAATCATAAATGAAAAAACTAAAACTTCGTAAAATTACTTGATCAATTTGTGAAGTTTCGAAGGCATTTGTTTGCTTTCTAACAATGAAAGAGAGGAAAGCTTTTTCAGCCTTGTAAGTTTGCATTACGTAATTATTTCAGTGTTTTAAATATTAGAGGAGTCTATTAGCAGGGTTATTTTGTAACGGTTTGAAGGATAGCTAAAGAAAAAAAAAAGTCCAAAAGACAACTAAACTCGAAATCATAAATGAAAAAACTAAAACTTCGTAAAATTACTTGATCAATTTGTGAAGTTTCGAAGGCATTTGTTTGCTTTCTAACAATGAAAGAGAAGAAAGCTTTATTAGAGGAGGCTATGAGCAGGATTATTTTGTAACGGTTCGAAGGATAGTTAAAGAAGAAAATAAAAGTCCAAAAGACAACTAAACTCGAAATCATAAATGAAAAAACTAAAACTTCGTAAAATTACTTGATCAATTTGTGAAGTTTCGAAGGCATTTGTTTGCTTTCTAACAATGAAAGAGAGGAAAGCTTTTTCAGCCTTGTAAGTTTGCATTACGTAATTATTTCAGTGTTTTAAATATTAGAGGAGTCTATTAGCAGGGTTATTTTGTAACGGTTCGAAGGATAGCTAAAGAAAAAAAAAAGTCCAAAAGACAACTAAACTCGAAATCATAAATGAAAAAGCTAAAACTTCGTAAAATTACTTGACCAATTTGTGAAGTTTCGAAGGCATTTGTTTGCTTTCTAACAATGAAAGAGAAGAAAGCTTTTTCAGCCTTGTAAGTTTTCATTACATAATTATTTCAGTGTTTAAAGTATTAGAGGAGTCTATGAGCAGGATTATTTTGTAACGCTTCGAAGGATAGTTACAGAAGAAAATAAAAGTCCAAAAGACAACTAAACTCGAAATCATAAATGAAAAAACTAAAACTTCGTAAAGTCACTTGATCAATTTGTGAAGTTTCGAAGGCATTTGTTTGCTTTCTAACAATGAAAGTGAGGAAAGCTTATTCAGCCTTTTAATATTGTATTGCATAATTATTTTGGTGTTTTAAGTACTAGAAGAGTACATGAGTATAGTAATTTTGCAATGATTTTATTTATTTGTTTCCTAATGGTGAAGTAAAAAAAAGTTTTTCCAGCCTTTTGCAGTTGCAATGAGTAAGTACTTGTTTTTCAGGTGCTAGATGAGTCAATGATTGTGACTCTTTTGGTAACGGGTTGAACGATCACTAAATAAGAAAAGGAAATTTTATTTAAGCACAACTTCATCGAAGTGAAATATAATAAAACAGAATAAACATTGAAGTTCACAAATCACCGGAATAATTTTATGTCTAGAAGGTTTTGTTTTCTTAACGATGAAAGTTTGGAAAGCTATTCTTTTTGCCTGTTGAAGTTTTAATGTTTAAATATTTTATTTATTAGGTATTAGATGAGTCAATGAATATGAGTCATTTTGATGGTTTCAAACGTGCTGATGTCTATGCATTTGGTCTTGTTTTGTGGGAAATTGCCAGACGTTGTAATGTTGGAGGTATACCTTTATTATTAGCAAGATTAGTTTATTTATTTTTGTATAAAAACATAGTGACGTTAAAACTCATTGATAAAGGTGTTATTTTTTTTAATAGTAGTAATAGCAATTTATCATCCAAAAAAAAAACAGAGACAAAATCAATCGGTAGCACACCAAAAGTGTCGCTTGCGAGGGTGTACTACTGACAAAAAAGAAAAAAAATAGAAGGAAAAAAAAAAAAAAAAAAAAAACCGTATACCCAAAAAAAAAACCTAAATAAATAAATCATACACAATAAAACAACATAATATTATGATCCCGAAGCAAATAAAACAATAAATAATTATTGTCAAATTTCATTTCATCAATCTCAATCTGTTTCGAAGGTATACTTACCAAGCAACCCCACACGTAGCTCAAATTTAAATTGACTAATGGGTAATTCCTAGGTACTTCGGAAAAACTTAACCCACAGCTTAGCCCCTCTATAAGTAACTGAAAAAGTAGTCCTACTAGAAACTAAGCGAGGAACCTCAATATCTCCACTTGTCCGAGTTCCGTGACAATGAACATTGGACCTTTCCCGAAATATTCCCGTAAAACAGTGTGGAAGGCACCCATAACAATACTTGTAGATAAAAACCTGTGTATAAAAATCACGCAATCCAGCTGGAGGCATTATATTAATTATACTATACATTGACCTGACCGCAGCTTGGCTCCCTATTCCACAGAATGATCTAATGGCATTATTCTTCAGTACACGATTGGCTAAAGTAATGAGGGGAAAATACCAAGCCACACAGAAGGACAGTACAAAATATATGGATGTATCAGAGAAAAATATAATAACCGTAAAACATGAAGGAAAAAGGGGTTTTAATTTATGGGTAATCCCTAATTCCGCGATAGTATTTTACTTATAGCTTTTACATGGTACTTAAATTATTGGTAATAGTATTCTAATCTGGTACAAGCACTACACAGGTTTTATTAATGAATAAGTATGAGGCTGGGGTAATTTAAAAGGTGATCAGACAAATTTTACTTCGAGAAAAAAAAAAAAAAAAAAAACTGATTTGGTAATCACAGGGTAAAAATATAAAGGAAAAGGCCTTTCTTTTTCAAGCCAGTTAAAGTTTCCTTTTACATTTCCAACTTTCCTTTTCCAAGTCAGTTTTCTTTTCCAAAGGAGAACGCCAAAAAATTGGATGTGCTGCTGCTTTGCACAATTGGTCTCCGTGGCAAACCGCCAGAGACTAATACAGCTATATGCCCAGCTCCTCTGTACCACTACCCAGAGCTTCATTCCCTGTGTTGAAGTCCCTACTTTCTTTAATTCATTTCTTCTTACACCAACTGAGAACATCTGGTTTGGTCCCTGCTGAATTTGCCAACCAAAAAGTACTATTATGGCAATTTTGTATTATTTCAGGAAGCTTTCGGCAATTTTGCAGTATTTTGGCAATCTGCCACACTTAACTGATTTTTAGCTATTTTCAACACCCTTTAAAATATCACAACGTCGAGCTTGGTTTCAATATTTATATGATTCTATTTTGCTGTTTCATTTGTTCATTTATAGTAATTAATTTTAAAAAAGTTCCGAAAAATTGCACCATTTTGGCCTTTTCTTTTGGTAATTTTGCACTATATTTCTCTTACTCATTAGCGGTGGTTAGAAATGGCAAACATTGCTGGGACTACTGAAGTTCGTTAAACTTTATTTCAATCAAAATAACATTTTTCTAGGTATTTACGAAGAATTTCAATTACCTTTTTACGACCTTGTGCCGTCCGATCCAACGATTGAAGAAATGAGAAAAGTTGTTTGTATTGACAAGCAACGGCCCTCCATTCCTAATAGATGGCAGTCATGCGAGGTGAGTATTTGGTTTCACTTCTTGTTTTTAAATATAAGGCCAGGTCGTTTTATGATTTTTAGAATAAGTATTTATTCTGGAAGTGACCATTTGAAATTTGCGTTGAAAGAACTTTTGATTCGGGTGGGGGGGGTTGCTAGGAATTTGATGGATAGTCTTTCGGGAAATGAGCTATTCACAGACTTAGACCTTTAACATGTTTTTTATTTATTTCTGGCCTCTGAATCTAGAAATCTCCGCAGTTGACATCGATAGTGTCAACTTTAAAGATACAGAATAGCTTCTCTTTGTCTCAAAAGTCATATAAAATATGTTCATCAAGGAAAATAAAGAGCTACACTGTTCACAAATTGTAGTTTACTCTTACGAATGCCATATATAATTGCTCCAAGCTAAGTTGTGGTTATAACTATATATATGTTTTCTGTTTTTCCATCAAACAGTGAACATACATGTTGAGGCTACAGGGACGTCAATTAGGGTAAAGGGACTATTGCACACTTGTTTTGTTGGCCCCTCGTTGATTCTAAAAAAAATATTTTATATTGAAAAACATTTTTGTTTTTTCACTTTAAAAATCCAAAACGAAAAAATTGCCTCTCCACGAGTTACAAAAGTATATTTTCCCTACTTCTTACATTTTTGTGAATTTATGTCTTTATATGGCAAACATTTTCATTTATAGTTTTTTCTTGGAATCTTTTATCTTTGGACATTCTTGCTTAATGCTCCAACAATAATCGTCATGCATATATCCTATGTACCTTGATACCCAACCTTCAAATTTCTGTGAATCAGAACATCAGAATTTGCCAGGAAGTCAGCAAGCTGGCGCTTCGAATAAATCAGTTTGATACTCATTGTACAACCAATGAGTTTTAGCTATACAAGAGTTGCGGTGCAACTTTGGTTTAATGATTTGCTTGCGCAGTGCTTAGATTGTGTTTCAAAGTGTTTTGAATATCAACAAAGGTTTCCCCACTTTTTTTTTTCGATTAAATGCTTATTTTTTTATCTTAATTAGCTGCCGAATTTGTAAATCAAAAAAAAAAAAAAAAAAAACTTGCCTTCATGTTCTTAAATGACATGTTGAAATTCTGACTATGCTGAAATACTGACAATGATGCAATACTGAACTGAGATACTTGAAATATATTCTCCTTCAAATAAAAAGTCTTCTGAAAATTTCTTCTTGAGACCTAGTATTATATGCAAAGGAAATATAACAAAGCCCAGTTTATATTACAGAAAATATAATGGTAGGGTTCCAGCAATACATAATGAAGAAAGTTAAGAAAACAATTATTGTTTCATAATATTCAGAATAATCCGAGATTAAAAACTTTACAGGGGGAGAAATTTTATCTGCAGTATTTTTCTTGTATTTCCAGTTTTTATATCACATTTTCAATATTTATGTCTATTCTCAAAGTCTTGAAAATTGTTTATAAATGAACACCCAACTGCTGTCTAACAAATCTAACCTAACTTAACCTAATTTGACCATATTTCTCTATTAATATATATTTGTGAAAAATTATTAGATGGCACTGATGGTGTTTAACTACATATATAGATTAATCAAAACTGAAAAATGCAGTCGAATCCATGTTTATTTTTCAGAATTTTGTTAAAAAAAAATTTTACAACAGTGAAAGAAGTGAAGATAAAGGTTCTCCCATTGTAAAATGTGGTAACTAGGATTTTTCTGCATATTATGAAATAAGAATTGTTTTCTTAATATGTTTCATTTTGTATTGCTGGACCCTTGGCTTATACCATATAATGCTCTTTCTATTGACAAGTGGGTGACGTAGAGTGTTTGGATTACTCGTTTCAGGTCCGGTCTTTATGTTCAATTCGACTAGATGCCGTGTTTCTCGTTGCCTCTGATGTCAACATTGCCAAAAACAGGGATACATTGTATACTCACGCTGCTTGCTATTTTGAAAGGTCACGTTCGGAATAGGAGTAAACTGAATGGCCTTTTGGCACTACTTTTGACTTACTTAACTTAAAGCTCTTACTTGGCAGCGTCACCAGCGCAGAGAGAACCAGACGTCAACAATGTTAGTCTTCTCCTGAGTGGCCTGTTGTTGGCGAGGGTCGGAGCTTCGTTTTACTCTGTGTTTTGGGAATTGAGTTGACCGTGAAAAGTTCAAGGGTGTAAAAATAGGTTTGAAAATTGGTTTTAAAAAGACTAAATCACTTAGACTAGAAACAAATGAATGAAGAGGTGATGTTGGGTAAGGAGAAGATTGACCTAGTGGGTAGCTTTTCTTACCTGGGTAGTATTATTACTAAAGTTTGTGGATGGAGGGAAGATTCAAAAAGTAGACTAGTCAAGGCCCAGAATGATTTTTCACAGTTAAAACAAGTTTGGAAGAATAGGAAGATAAGTTTGTGAACTGAGATTAGAATATTGGGAGCTACAGTGATGACAGTGCTCAAGTATGGTCTTGAAACGTAAGGATTTTAAGAATTAATGTACCTGGTGGTGCTGAAATGGAATATGGTTGATTATATTTTTTAGCAGTTGATGATTTTTTTTCTTCTAAAGTCTACCAGAGAGGCTAGGGTTTCTTGCTTCAGGGATGAAGAAATGATTGCTGCAACCCTGGCTGCTGGATTGCAACAATAAATTTATGGTAACTTTGCAATTAAAGCTGAAGTTTTCTTTGGAGAGGTTAAGGGGTTCAATGTATTTTATTAAAATAGTTACTAATTAATATCCAAGATTAACCAAAGATTATTGGAGCATTTTTATCATTTGTCGCAAATCAGTTGCTGCTTGTGTATACTCATCAAACACTAGTTGCCCTAAAGAACAAAATGTCGTTGATATTAAAAAAAAACAAAAAACTTCTGATCCAAGTTAGTCATGCAATTTATTTGCCAAGAACAATTTAGCTAAGAGAATAAGCTTTTAGTAAAAAAAAAAAAAAAAAAAAAAAAAAAAAAAAAAAAAAAAAATCACAAACCTAGATCTATTTGAATCTCAAATATATTAATCTCCAAAGATCTAAAGAATTAGTAATTTTCCCTAATAGTTTCCAAAACTTAAAAGTGAAAAAATTACAAGGATGAAGTCTATTAGTGTCGTATCGTCTACCGATTTTGAGTTCAGCTATAATGCTTTGTCTTCTCTTTTTATTTTTGTAACAAAAATTGTGCTGTTAATAATACAAATTATTAATGTGAATTAATTCTATTATATTCATTATAGCCTCTACGTAACGTTTCCCAGATCATGAAGGAATGTTGGTACGCCAATGCTGCCGCACGGCTAACTGCTTTGCGAATCAAAAAGACCCTTACCAATTTGAGCGCCTCTGACCGAGAGAAAGTGTGAACACGGCTTTAGTTCTTCTACAAGGCTCAGATAAGAGGCAGCAGTTGTGGTATTTTCTGTGATAAACTTAAACGGGGAAATGGCAGACCAAGATACAACTCAGAAGCCTTGAGAATTTTTATCAACATCAATTGTGAGCTAAGTTTGTGAGCTCAATTGTGAGCTTCTGTTGCACACTAGTAAAAAGGTCCCGAGTGGTTAGTTCGTAATTCTTTGTTGTGAGTGCTTAAGTGCAAAGTGTTTAGAGTACTACGTGTTTAACTCGTTATCTTAATCAGTAAAAAGAAAAACTTTATATATAAGATTTGGGTAAAACTTAGGTCATGACGATAGGAAACGGGATAAAAAGAGAAGACCAAACTGCTAAAACACAAGAGAGTAAAAAATAATGAAAAAGATCATATCTAAAAATTAATTTCAATAATCATCTGGGGTGTTGTTTCGAAGGGGCAAGGGGGGCAGTTGCCCCGCCAATAATTTGCAGAAAAAAGTGATTATATAGCCCATGCCCCTTGGCTATCCGGTTTTGGACCCCTCTTGCCCCGGAAATAAAAATGCTGATGCTACGCCCCTGATGACCATACTTTTTGGACCCAAGTTCTTCAGCCTTTCCCTTGCATGTGTATTTAGCTTTTTTCATGTTTAGCTTTTTTCATGTTATTTTTTCGTATAATTGACCTAATTTTTAACCTAATTTTTTTAACCTAATGACCTAATTGACCTAATTTTGTCTAGTTTTCCTCCTTTCTATTTATAATGATTTCTGGATGTGAAGCTGAAATATTTGGGAATATCTCGCTTTATTTTCACTGTTTTGATTTATAGTTTTACCCAATACTTATACATATACCTATTTTTATTTTATTTACAAGAAAATTAAGTACGGTCTAAGAAATTATTTAATAGCTTAGTTAGTGTTTTGTTCGAGTGCATTATTCCCAGAACACTGGTTCAGCCATTCTTGTAGTGAAATGCAATCCAAGTTTTGTTAATTGTAGCAGATTTATTTAAATTTTATTTTGTGATGTTCTATGGATTACATAGGGATATTTAAATTCTCTACCTTTGAAATGAAAGATCTTAGGTTTTTTTTTTTTTTTTTTTTTTTTTTTACTGGTGACTTATATCTACACAATTGCCACATAAATAGCCATATTTTGAAAAATCTGTGACAACCTAAAAAAAAAGCTGTACCTCACCTGACAACACTGTCGGTACCCGTGATAGAATCACGACCACGTTAGTGAGGAAGATGAAGTGCATTGTTTCATTTGTAGTGTCGTGACCTACAAAATACATTATTTTCGAGTTTTAAGTACATTATATTACATAAATTATTTTGTTTTAAAAATAAAAGTCAATCACTAACTTAGTGATCAACGCTTGCAATAAGCTTTGAGGAAATCTCTAGCTAAACCGCATTCTCTAATCCAATAAACATTTTTCTTTATTTCTTGTTCATCTTCAATATATCTTCAATAAATACAGTCTTTTATAATAAGTACCGTTTTAGCACAGAGGACAGTGAAAATGTAATCTGACTATTCGACTTGGTTAACTGGAAACTTACGCACCTTATATGTCTTAAAGAAGCAGGAAAAATAAAAAGGCCAGTTTCTAATAAATAGTTCTCTGTTTGCAGTTACGCAGTTTTTGTTAGAAGTGGGCACCAAATTAAAAAAGAGGAACTTAGGGGGGGGGGGGGTGATCAGCTAGAAACACATGACCCGAAATAGCTTAAGAAGTTGTAGTTTTCCTTTGAAGTTGGAGTTATATCTGAATATCAAGAGATGGTTAATGTTCGAACTACTTTACGGACGGGATTCGTTGTCAAATTTGGCTAATTAGCTCTGCTCAATTAATTCCTCGATTCAATGTGGCAACACTGACAAAAACTAGTACTGCCTCAAAATTTCTTAACAGTTTCTCAAACTAAAGAAAATTCTTATAAAACTCAGTTTTTTTATAAACATAAACCTAAGGTGGGTCCATTGTTCTAATCATTATGTTTGGTACATTAATAGAATCCTAAGAATTTCCTGCTCTGATAATCTCTATTCCAAAATTCCGTTTTCTATTACATCTTAGCATCGTTATAGTGGTCAATGCCTGTGCTATAAACTTTACGTATGAGTGGTCCCTCCGTAAAAGCAAGCGGGCTGTTCTTTTTTCAGTGTTTAAAGAGGTTTCTCCTGTAAATATTGTCGATTTATTGTTTGATACGTAATAGATGTTTTCGAGATAAGGAACTCTCTCTGAAATTCTTTTTTTTACACTTTAAAAATTCTTGTTCACTGTATTGTTCTATTTTGCTTCTTATCTTTTATGTGGCTTAATTCAAGACAAGTTGACATTTTAAATAAGTCGGGTTCAAGGAAATGTTGGAAATATACTTTGATGATATTGTGATAATTTTTAAATATTGTTGAACTTGCTGAAAAAATACGAACTTTTTGAAAGCTTAAAAGCTTGATGTGTCCTATAGCTTTTAAAATATGAATGTATATTTACTTTCTTCTTTTCTGTTTTTTTCTTAATCTACTTTGTGTGCGTTTGCATTTGTTTTCCGATGTATAAGTAGTGTAATAAATCGAGATTCACTTCTCAATAATCTGATTTCCATTTTTTTTTATGTAATTTTCCACTCTAATTATTCCCCCTGTGGCGGGGCTCTAAAAAAAAAAATGCATGGTTGGATAGGTAATTTCTAAATGGTTTGGATAGGTAATTTCTTAGTTATTTAACATAGTAGATGAAAATTAGTCCTTGGAAAGGTATCAGGTTTTTTCTACTAGGGGTAGGGGGATATGAGTCACAATAATACAAAAGGGTAGTTTCAGACTATCCTTGTCAGTGCACTAACGACGGAAGTAAGATCAAGCATAGAGTTTTGGAGATTTCGATATGGATTCAAAGGGTAATTTGCTAATAACCTTAACGCAAGTTGCTGTATGTGTTCGTAAGATAACTGGTAATTATTCGTAACTCCTAGCCGTGCTAACAACCAGCGGACGTTACACTATGGGTATCTAGAGTCTAAAAGCAAGGAAATATTTTTCACTATAGAGATTGTACAGTAAATAGGTTTCATTAAAAGTAAAAAATTCTATCTTTTGCGAAGCATTTTTAGGTGATTGAAGTGTTTCAGGGGGGAGGAGGGGAATAGGGGACATGGAATTTTGTAATGGATGGGAGGGTGCAACGTTAATTCCCCCTGTCTATACAAAAGAGTATACGCTAATATTGTTTTTATGACAAAAAAAAAACAACTAAAAAAGTCATCAAAAATTGGTTTATGTTCATTTTTGTTACGCTATTTACAAGGCGGATAAAAATTTCGGAAGAGGGGGGGGGGTCAGCCTCCCCTCCACCCTGGATTTGGCCTTGTATACCCACTCACCTTTACGAACTGGACCTATGTTCATCTGTGGTATAGTACATACCATCCTTGTATTCTCAAGTACTCTTCTTGCAGGTTAGATCAGTTAAGCATTTTTAGGTGATTGAATTTTACCAGGGGGGGGGAGGAGAATAGGGGGCCTCGAATTTTGTAATGGATGGGATTAAACAACGTTAATTTCTCCGGTCCATACAAAAGAATATGTGCTAAGATTGTTTTTCCGTTTCTGTGCATTTCGTCTGACCGGCTCTTTAGCAATTAAATGAATGAAACTTCCTATTAGACGAATCACAGACGGGAAACCACTACAAATGTAAGTCTATTTTCTTACGAACCTATTCTTCTTGTAATCATTATGAGCTGTCTCTCCTTGTAGGTAATCTGATGCCACGTTTCTGCGTCTCTGCCCTACAATAATAACACATAATTTATTTTTGACCCACATGAGAATAAAGTGGAGTAAAAAAAATACATACAAAGGAAATTTCCTATGGCAATAGTATATATACATTCAATGAAAGATGCCAATATTAAAAATTGGCTTAAATTAGCCCAAAGTTTAGACTTGGACACGTCCAGGATCAATCATCCACTCCTTTTCCAATAGTAAATCATATAGGCTGTGTAAAAGATGGGCAAATTGCATGATTTAAAATCCTTGCTCCAGAAGCTGTCGGGGTTCATGTCATCCCCGGAGCTATAGTTATTTGACTTTTAACTATTTTGATCAAAATGGCCGGAGGATTTAGAAAGTTTGGAAGGTCAATGCGCAGAAATACAAGAAGCAGTGCAAGTCAACAAAGTGGTTCTTGATCCTGTGAAGAACATGAGTTTGATTTAATAAGTGAAATGAATTGTGAAGAGATTGAAGATCTCCTAGTGTCTAAAAGTCTAAAAGGAAGGACTGCATTTTATAATTTCTATCATATTTTAAAACGATAATAATTTCATTGTAATAAGGTGCTAAATTTTGCGTTAGGGCAATGGGTATGGGAGAAGTGGCTATTTTACTGCTTGTAAGAAAGCTATTTTACTGCTTTGTAAGACCCCATGAAGTCTAATAAGTAATTGACGGTAATAACATTGGTCAAGTGTGGTTCTACAAAAAGAGCACTTAGAAACACAGAGGAATATTTCCTTTTTTTTAGAGGAATTGTTTACGGACAGTGTGAGGTGCCTTTTGACTGATTTAATGTCAAACAAAAAGCTGTACACAAAATTTGAGTCTAAAATCTAGTACATGGAAACATGTTTCTTATGCAGTACTAAGAAGAAAAACGTGCTGGAACCTCGATGGTGACGATTAATACATAGTTTTTTTCGCAGTTTTTTTTCAGTCTCAACTATGAAAAATTTAACCTGAAAGTAACCTGAAAATACTTACTACAAGAATAATGGATGTTAGCACAAAAGAAAATATTAAATTTTAACTAGGTTTATAATGCGAATTTTCGGACAGAATTAATAGTCAATCGAAGCAAAATTTATAAGCCTAATAAATACTACATACAGAGAGAGACGACATACACACAGAGACGTCACAAACAGAGAGACGACACAAACACAGAGACGACACACAAACACAGAGACGACACACAAACACAGAGACGACACACACAGAGACGACATGCACACAGAGACGTCACAAAAACAGAGACAACACACACAAGGAGTCTATGTGTGTGTCGTCTCTGTGTGCATGTCGTCTCTGCGTGTGTCGTCTCTGTGTGTTTGTCATCTCTGCGTGTGTGTCGTCTCCGCGTGTGTAGTCTCTGTGTGTCTGTCGTATCTGTGTGTGTGTTGTCTCTGTGTCTGTGCCCTCTCTGTGTGTGTCTCGCCTCTGTGTGTGTGTCGTCTCTGTGTTTGTGTCGTCTCTGTATGTGTGTCGTTTCTGTGTGTGTGTGTCGTCTGTGTGTGTGTGTGTCGTCTCTGTGTGTGTCGTCTCTGTCTGTGAGTCGTTTCTTTGTGTTTGTCGTCACTGTGTGTATATCGCCTCTGTGTGTGCGTGGTCTCTGTTTGTGTGTCGTCTCTGTGTGTGGGTTTCTGTGTGTGTGTAGTCTCGGTGTGTGTGTCGTCAGTATGTGTGTGATGTCTCTGCGTGTATTTCGTCTCTGCGTGTGTGTTGTCTCTGAGTGTGTGTTGCCTGTGTGTGTGTGTCGTCTCTGTTTGTGTGTTGTCTCTTTGTGTGTGTCGTGTGTGTGTGTGTGTCGTCTCTGTGTGTTTTTTCTGTGTGTGTGTGTGTGTCGTCTCTGTGTGTACTACAAACACACAGAGACGACATACACAGAGAGACGACACACACACAGAGACGACATATACCCCCAGGGCATAACTTACAACCCTTGCACTGAGGGCTCTGATGGGGTTATCATCCTAAAAGACCTAATTTCCAGAACTTTCGACTATGTTGAACAAAATTGATATCTCAAAATTTTGATTGGGGAAATGGTGGGCGTGAAAGGGGGATTAGTTGCCCTTCAATCACTTTTGACTATTAAAAGGGCACTAGCCCTTTCAATTTTCAATTGAATGAGCCCTTTTGATGTTTTTAAACATCAATTTCTATAAAAACCTTACATGCTCCCAGGGCATAAATTACAACCCACAACCCTGAGGGTTGTGGGGGGGATGGGTTGTCATCCTTAAAGACCTAATTTCCGAGACTTTCAACTGCGTTGAACAAAATGGCTATCTAGAAATTCTAATTGGATGTGTTTGGGGAAAAGGTGGGCGTGAGAGGGGGGGGGGGGGTAGTTGCCCTTAAATCACTTTCGACTTTTAAAAAGGGCACTAGCCTTTTGAATTTCCCATCGAATGAGCCCTTTTTCAAGTTTCTACGACAAAGATTTCAACAAAAACCTTGTATGCCACCAGGGTATAACGTATAACCCTTGCCCTGAAGACTGTGGGGAGAGTGTCCTGCTCAAAGGTATAATTTCCTGAACTTTAAACTGCGTGGAACAAAATGGCTATCTAAAAATTTGGTTGAATATGTTTGGGGAAATGGTGGGCTTGGAAGGGGTGTTAGTTGTCTTCCAATCACTTTCTACTATTAAAAAGGGCACTAGCTATTTCAATTTCCAATCGAATGAGCCCTTTTTGAAGTTTCTACGACGGCGCGTTCAATAAAAACCTTATATGCCCCCAGGGCATAACTTACAACCCTTGCCCTGAGGGCTGTGGGCTCAAAAACATAGTTTCTATCTGGAAATCCACAACACTGAACAAAATGGCTATCTAAAAATTTTGATTGGATGTGTGATGGGAAAAGGTGGGCAAGAAAGGGGGGCTAGTTACCCTCAAATCATTTTTAAATATTGATAAGGACACTAGACATTTGAGTTTCCAATCGAATGAGCCCTTTTTCAAGTTTCTACGACAAAGATTTCAATAAAAACTTATATACCCCAGGACATAACTTATAACCCTTGCCCTGAAGACTGTGGGCGGAGTGTCCTGCTCAAAGGTATAATATCCTGAACTTTAACTTCGTGGAACAAAAAGGCTATCTAAAAATTTTGATTGGATGTGTTTGGGGAAATGGTGAGCGTGGAAGGGGTGTTAGTTGCATTCCAATTACTTTTGACTATTAAAAAGCGCACTAGCCATTTCAATTTCTAATCGAATGAGCCCTTTTTGCAGTTTCTACGACAACGCGTTCTATAAAAACCTTATATGAGTAGAGAGGGGGGCGCTACTCCGATCAGTACAAAATTCGGTTATCAAAAGAACGTATCTCCGATCAGTACACCAAATAAGGGCATAGCCTCCCTAGGGAGAAAGATTACGTAATGGGGTCAATGACCTCTTTTTCCAAGGTCGATTTATTTGATGTTTCTATGTGTAATAACTCCGGTGCAAGGGTTGCACATGCGCATTGAATTCTAACGGGAACAATGTTATTGATCTGGGACTCGAGGGGGAAGTGAATGTCCGTGGATTTACATAATCGCTAGGGGAAATTATTGATTCACGAAGGGTGGAATTAAGGAACAAACATGGTTGCAGTATTGTTTGGTTTGCCTAAACTGAGATATTGATTTACATAATCGCTATGGAAATTATTGATTCACGAAGGGGAGACTTAAGAAACATTAAGGTTTCTTTAATCTTTAGGCCTGACCTGTGAACTTGATTTACATAATCGCTAGGGGAAATTGTTGATTCACGAAGAGGGAATTAAGAAACATTAAGGCTTCTTTAATCTTAGGTCTGAGGGATAAACATTCTTTAGGACAGAGAGAAAAATTAATATTCTATTTTTGAATAGGGCTTCATTGATCTTTAGTGTCAGGAATCATAAATGACATCACTTGTTATCTTGGAATTATGCGGGAGTCTAAAGAGATAGAAATTCTATTTTTAAATACGGCTTCACGGAGCTTTAAGTCGGAGAGATAAATTGATATTCTAACGAAACCATAATAGTTTAGCTATGAAAATTTATGAGATGAAGAGATTAACGTAGGAAAGGGTTTCCTAGAAATTTGAAATGTGAAAGTACTGAGATGCCAAACAAAAGGAACACGATGAAATTACTTTTAGGGATTATTTGGGCGAAACGGTTTTAGACAGCTTATGGAATTATTTCGGCGAAACCGTTAGAGACGTTGATTTAAAAGATGATTTAAAAGATGATTTTTGAGTGTGGTCGTTATAATACACAAGTTCCATTGAACTGTGTTGTGAGGTCCCCTACCACAACCCCAAAGAGCCCCAAACGCCCAACCCCCCACCAAAGGGGTCCCAACCCCAAACCCCAACCCCGAAGGAAGCCCCCGGTCCTCAAAGCCCCCCAAACTCCCAAAGGCCCTCCACCGGTCCCCCAAAGGCCCACCCAGACCCCCAAAGGCCATCCCCAGGCCCCAAATGTCCCCCAGGCTCCCAACTGTCCCCCGGACACTCAAAGGCCCCCAAGCTCCCAAAGGGCCACCGGCGCCCCAAAGGCCCACCCAGACCCCCAAATGCCATCCCCGGGCCCCCCAAAGGCACATCGAGCTCCCAAAGGACCAACGGGGTCCCAAAGGCCCTCCACCGGTCCTGATGTGTAGATATGTAATTTGCTATTTCTGACTTTTCATAACCGGATTTCTTAGTCTTTCGTAGGTGTGTGATGTCTGAAACCTATGATTTGGGGGTGTGTGGGCTGATATTTTTTGACTTTTCTGAGCAGGATTTCATAGCCATTCGTAGGTGTGTGTTGACTGAAACCTATGATTTGGGATGGTTAATTTGCTATTTTTGACCTTTCTAAGCTAGATTTCATAGCCTTTCAAAGGTGTGTCCTTTTAGAAAATTAGGATTTGGGAAGCATACAAAAACTTACACATGCACACGAAAACTTACACACACACACACACACACGAAAACTTACACACACACGCAAAAACACACACAGACACACACACACACAAAAAATTACACACACACACACACACAAACACACACAAAAACTTACACATGCACACGAAAAAAAAAAGGCACAAAAAAAATTAAATGCACACAAAAACTTACACACACACACACACACAAAACTTAAACACACACACACACACGAACACTCACACACACACACGCAACAACTTACAAACAAACACAAACTTACACACACACACACACACATACACAAAAACTTAAACATGAACACAAAAAAACTCACACACACACACGCAAAAACTAACACACACACAAAAACTTACACATACACACACACAAACAAAAAATATTACACAATAAAAAAAAAACACAAACAAACACACGCACAAAAAATTACACACACACAAACACAAAACTAACACAAAAACACACTAAAACTAACAAACACACGACAAAACTAAAAAACACAAAAACTAAAACACACACACACACACAAACTAACACAAACACACACACACACACAAACACACACACACACACACAAACACACACACACACACACACACACAACACACACACACACACACACACACACACACACACACACACAAACTTACATAAACAAAAACATACACACACACACACACACACACACACACACACACACAAACTGAAACAAAAACACACAAAAATAATATAATAAAGTTAAAGCATAGACACAAAAAAAAATACACACACACACAAAAACTTACACCAACGCCAAAAAAAATAAACACACACACCCAAACACAATCACACACAAACAACCAAAAACACACACACGCCAAAACAGACACACACACACACAAA
>NC_142805.1:55884714-55909714 GCF_049724085.1 Artemia sp. Qi Xiang Cuo | reverse complement strand
GTTCTCCTCAAAAAGATATTTTCTATTTGGAAATCAACTACGCTGAACAAAATGGCTCCCTCAAAATTTTGATTGGATGTGTTTGGAGGAATGATGGGTGGGGGGGGGCTAGTTGCCCTCCAATCACTTTTGACTATGAAAAAGGGCACTAGCCACTCCAATTTCCAATCGAATGAGCCCTTTTCGAAGTTTCTACGACAACTGCTTGGATACGAAGAGCCCAGGTATGGAGAAGAAAGAAAAAAATAAAAAAATAATACATTTTGCCCACATCGTTCTTTATTTAGGCAGCGCTATCGCGCTGCATATGATTGAAGTATAACAGTCAATCGGATCAAGAAAACCAAGGTTAGTGGGCAATATATTGAGACTGAGCTAGAAAATATGTGTCGTCTGTGTCTGTGTGGTATCTGTGTGTGTGTCGTCTCTGTGTGTGTCGTCTCTGTGTGTGTGTCGTCTCTATGTGTGTGTCCTCTATGTGTATATATCGTCTCTGTGTGTGTTTCGTCTCTGTGTAATGTGTTTGTCGTCTCTGTGTGTATGTCGTCTCTGATATACCGTCTCTGTCGACACGCAGAGACGACATGCACACAGAGACGACATACACATTACACAGAGACGAAACACACATAGAGACGACACACACACACAGAGGACACATACATACAGACGACACACACACACAGACGACACAAACAGAGAAGACAAACACACAGAGACGACAAACACAAAGAGACGACCGACACACAAAGAGACAACACACGCAAAGAGACCACACAGACACAGACGACACATATTTTCTAGCTCAGTCTCAATATATTGTCCACTAACCTTGGTTTTCTTGATCCGATTGACTTGGGATTACATCAGGTGTAAAATTTGGTACCCTTTGCTGTGAAGGACCTTGAAAAGTTCCTTGGGTAGTCCTTGACAGTTTTTTTTTGTTTCTCACAGTAGCTCCACTTGCAGTTGAATTCCTAGACTGAGCAGAGTTGGACGAGCAAAAGTTGGACGAGAGACCTGCAAAAGTTGAATCAGGCGGAAGAGCTGGGGTTTTTGTCTCCTTCTCTGGGTTTTCAACGTCTATCCACCTCTTCTTGGCTTCATCATACTTATACTTTAGTTTAATATCGTCAGGTAAAAAAGCTTGTTTATTTTTAAATTTTGAACTAAATTTCGATATAATCGATGTAAAAAGATTTGCTTTCTCTGGGCCACTATTTGAACTGGGCTTAGCTTCCAAAACTGGTTGAACTGGGGCTGCTCGGTAGTCGAAAAATCCATCGGTAGTCTGATCGGTATATCGAATCTCTGTAACCGAAGAAGCCGGATCAAAGACAAGAGAGGTGGGCTCTAAACTAGATAGAGTTGGTTCCATCGGCTCATTATTTGAACTGGGCATAGCTTCCAAAACTGGTTGAACTGGGGCTGCTCGGTAGTCGAAAAATCCATCGGTAGTCTGATCGGTATATCGAGTTTCTGTAACCGAAGAAGCCGGATCAAAGACAAGAGAGGTGGGCTCTAAACTAGATAGAGTTGGTTCCATCGGCTCATTATTTGAACTGGGCATAGCTTCCAAAACTGGTTGAACTGGGGCTGTTCGGTAGTCGGAAAATTCATCGGTAGTCTGAACGGTATATCGAGTCTCTGTAATCGAAGAAGCTGGATCAATGACAAGAGAGATTAGCTCTAAACTAGATAGATTTGGTTCCATCGGCTCATTATTTGAACTGGGCACAGCTTCCAAAACTGGTTGAACTGGAGCTGCTCGGTAGTCATTTCCCAAAGGCAACTTTTTAACCTCAGGTTCCAATTTGGAAAGTCTTGTAGATTCAGAGGCATTCCTTTTCTTCACTACTGTGCTCTTTTCTTCAACCTGATACTCAGTATCTAAATGAATGTGGTATAGAGTATCACATGGCATCTGCTCAAGGTGAGGGTTTTTCACGTGAATCAACTCCTTCTTCCTTGCTACTGTCTCTCCATAAAACTTTGATTTACACTTATTGTTACAAGAATTATTCCGTGAAGTCATCTTACAAAATTCTTACTAAGATATGACAAGTTAAAGTCACGTATCAAGTAGCAGGAACCTAACAAAAAACAAAACTAATTTTAGAATTTTCAGGAGTTTTTGCAGTTTGAAATAAAAAAAAAATTATTGCTCGGACACCATAAATTTTTTGCAGTTTACATAATAACCTTAGCACTTCTGAACTGAAAACTAAAATAAAATAAAAATTGAATTTATTTTCTACGGAAACAGCACAAAAGATACGCACTGCAGAAGTTGAGGCAAAAAAAGTTTGGTTCCAGGAGACAACTATAACTTTGAAGTGAGAGATGAAATAAAACTTTTTTAGATTAAATCGAACAAAAAAAACAATTTAAAAATTTTCAGGTATGAATTATTATATTAAGTCACGAACTGTAGCCTACTGAAGTAATAAAAGGAATCATTATATATCCGGGTGACAGCGGTAGCTAGCAACCTAGTAAGAGACGATCACGCCCATAGTAAAAATAAAGTAACCCATAACTCCTGAAAAAGATTCAGATCAAAACAAGAAGTTCACTATTAGAACCACCTTGTCCAAAACTTCTATATAGCAAACTTACCGTCCTTTGGCTTGAATAACAAAGAAAATATATTGGCTTGAAAATCAAGGAAATTGACTTTAACCATGTATTCTCCACAACCGGCATCTTTTTTCTTTTCCGCTTTTAACTGAAACTAGAATAATTCCTGAAATTTTTAAATAAACTAATTTTATTTAACTGCGAAGTGCAAAAATATTTATGGTGTCTGATTAATAATTTCCAGTTTTTTATTCAAACCAGAAAAAAAACTGAAAACTTAAAAATTAGTTTGGTTTTCCTTTTGCTTCAATTGACCCGCTACGCCATTTTTTTATGCCATTAATTTTATTTCATCTTAGTTCAAAGTTATTATTGTATCCAGGAACCAAACTCTTTTGGATTAACCCGTAAAGTACGTATCTGTTTATTGGTGTCCTATATTTCCAATGAAAAATATACAAATTTTTTTTTATTTCAGTTTTTAGTTCAGAATCGCTAAGGTTATTACGTGAACTGCAAAAATATTTATGATCTCTAACCAATAATACTCATTTTTTAATTCAAACTAGAAAAATACCTGAAAATTTTAGAATTATACATAAAGGATCGATACTATAAATAGGATTTATTGATAGTCCAGGTTGCAGCGGTCGCTAGCAATCCAGGTTGCAGCGGTAGCTAGCAACCTAGTAAGAGACGATCACGTCCAATGTTAAGAAATATAAAAACCCCTAACTCCTAAAAAAAGAGTCAGATCAAAACAAATTAGAACCGCCTTGTCCGAAACCTCTATAAAGGAAACTTACCGCCCTTTGGCTTGAATAACAAAGTAAATATATTGGATTGAAAATCAAGAAAATTGACTTTAACCACGTTATTTTCCACAAACGGGATTTTTTTTCTTTCCGCTTTTTTTTCCTCCTCGGCTAGCTGGGCACTGAAAAATCATAGAGAGCTGTATAACAGCTCATTTTAAAGGAAATTGCTACATCTAGTCACTTTTGTAATTAAAAGTAAAATACTTTTGAAAGTAGAATCAATTTTGTCGAAAAAACTTGCATTTTTGATGTATTTTGATACTGCAGTCTTTTCAAAGATATTTGAATTTTGAAGCAATTCAACAGTTCATGATAATGAACTCTATAGTAATAATGGCTACTTGTCTCAGTAGTAACCGAAAATCGAAAAAACGAAATTTTTATATCAATAGATACATCAAAGAAAAGAATTCTTGATAATGATCTGTATGTTGTATAGTGAGAGCGTCTCGTCTCAATAGTAACTTGTTAAACCTAGCTCCTTCTGTAATTAAAGATAAAATATTTTTTTAATAGTTCCGACAAAAAGTAAAGGTCAAAACAAAAAGTACACCATTGTCCGAAGTAACTCCTAAAAGTACACAAAAAGAACCGTCTTGTCCGAAACCCCTATAAAGGAAACTTACCGCCCTTTGGCTTGAATAACAAAGAAAATATATTGGCCTGAAAATCAAGAAAATTGACTTTAATATACATAAAGGACCGATAAAGTTCATCATAATTACAGTAAGGAACGAACTTCAGCCCATAGTAACTAAGATAAGACAAACAATTAATTTGTTTGTTTTAGTATAAAATAATGGTAGCGGTGGGATTTGAACATGCGCCTCCAAAAAGACTGGTGACTGACATCAGCGCCTTAGATCGCTCGGCCAAGCTTTCTCACATAATTATTTGAATATTACGTATAGTGCCAAATATGATTACCCAGGAACATATTTATAGCATTAGCAAATTATATTTTGAATAATCCGGGTTGCAGCGGTAGCTAGCAACCTAGTAAGAGACGATCACGTCCAATGTTAAGAAATATAAAAACCCATAGCTCCTAAAAAAGAGTCAGATCAAAACAAAAAGTACACCATTAGAACCGCCTTGTCCGAAACCCCTGTATAGGAAACTTTCTGTCCCTTGGCTTGAACAGCAAGGGAAATATATTGGCTTGAAAATCAAGAAAATTGACTTTAACCACGTTATTCTCCCCAAACGGGATATTTTTTTCTTTTTTTTCTTTTTTTTTCTTTTTGTATCCAGAGATAGCTTGGCACTGGAACATCGTAGAGGGTTGTTCAATAGCTCATTTTAAAGGAAATTAATTGGGTTAAAAATCTATAGTAACTAAAATAAATTATTTCTAAAAGAGAATAAATTTTTCCAATAAAAACTGTATTTTTGATGCAGTGACGTCATAATTACTATATAAGAAACGTCAAAACTGTAAATGGTCTCATTCATGAATACATAATCCGGGTTGCAGCGGTAGCTAGCAACCTAGTAAGAGACGATCACCTCCAATGTCAAGAAATATAAACCCCCCAACTCCTAAAAACAGAGTCAGATCAAAACAAAAAGTACACCATTAGAACCGCCTTGTCCGAATCCTCTATAAAGGAAACTTACCGCCCTTTGGCTTGAATAACAAAGAAAATATATTGGCTTGAAAATCAAGAAAATTGACTTTTACCACGTTATTCTCCACAAACGGGATATTTTTTTCTTTCCGCTTTTTCTTTCTGCTCAGCTAGCTGGGCACTGGAAAATCATAGAGAGCTGTATAATAGCTCATTTTAAAGGAAATTGCAACATCTAGTCACTTTTGTATTTAAAAATAAAATACTTTTTAAAGTAGAATCAATTTTGTCAAAAAAATTGCATTTTTGATGTATTTTCATACTGCAGTCTTTTCAAAGATATTTGAATTTTGAAGCAATAAAACAGTCCATGTAATGAACTCTATAGTAATAATAGCTACTTGTCTCAATAGTAACCGAAACTCCTGGAACCAAAATTTTCTTTTTTGGCTTAATCGCTAAAATTATTATGTAAACTGCAAAAATATTTATGATGCCTAATCAGTAATAGTAATTTTTTAATTTAAACAACAAAAATACATGAAAATTCTAAAATTAGTTTTGCTTTTTGTCTCCTGGAAGAAATTTTTTTTTCATCTCAGTTCAAATTTATTATTGTATCCTGGAACCAAACTTTTTTTGGTTTGTAACTCGTAAAGTACATTCCATATTATTGTCTCATAATTGCAATTATTTTAGTTTTCAGTCCAGAATCACTAAACTTATTATGTAAACTGCAAAAATATTTATGGTGTCTAACCAATAATACTAATTTTGTAATTCAAACAAGATAAATACCTGAAAATTTTAAAATTAGTTTTGTTTTATGCTAGGTTTTAGATACTCGACACGGGATTTTGTGTGCTTAATAATTTTAAACCTTGAAAAATCCGGGTTGCAGCGGTAGCTAGCAACCTAGTAAGAGACGATCACCTCCAATGTCAAGAAATATAAAACCCCCCAACTCCTAAAAAAAGAGTCAGATCAAAACAAAAAGTACACCATTAGAACCGCCTTGTCCGAATCCTCTATAAAGGAAACTTACCTCCCTTTGGCTTGAATAACAAAGAAAATATATTGGCTTGAAAATCAAGAAAATTGACTTTTACCACGTTATTCTCCACAAACGGGATATTTTTTTCTTTCCGCTTTTTCTTTCTGCTCAGCTAGTTGGGCACTGGAAAATCATAGAGAGCTGTATAATAGCTCATTTTAAAGGAAATTGCAACATCTAGTCACTTTTGTATTTAAAAATAAAATACTTTTTAAAGTAGAATCAATTTTGTCAA
Organism: Artemia sp. Qi Xiang Cuo; assembly: GCF_049724085.1. Lineage (NCBI taxonomy): Eukaryota > Metazoa > Arthropoda > Branchiopoda > Anostraca > Artemiidae > Artemia > Artemia sp. Qi Xiang Cuo. The sequence goes on along the minus strand of NC_142805.1, from coordinate 55,903,456 downwards.
AAAAATTGCATTTTTGATGTATTTTCATACTGCAGTCTTTTCAAAGATATTTGAATTTTGAAGCAATAAAACAGTCCATGTAATGAACTCTATAGTAATAATAGCTACTTGTCTCAATAGTAACCGAAACTCCTGGAACCAAAATTTTCTTTTTTGGCTTAATCGCTAAAATTATTATGTAAACTGCAAAAATATTTATGATGCCTAATCAGTAATAGTAATTTTTTAATTTAAACAACAAAAATACATGAAAATTCTAAAATTAGTTTTGCTTTTTGTCTCCTGGAAGAAATTTTTTTTCATCTCAGTTCAAATTTATTATTGTATCCTGTAACCCGTAAAGTACATATCTCCATATTATTGTCTCATAATTGTACAATAAAGAAACGATCTCTTGCCCATAGTAACTGATATTACAGCTTGGTACTGCAAAATCGTAGAGAGTTGTTTAATGGCTCATTTTAAAGGAAATTAATGGATTTAAAAATATTTTGTTATTATAAAACAAATTTTTTTTAAATAGAATCATTTTTCTTACAAAACTACAAAAGAAGACCATTACAATAATCCGGGTTGCAGCGGTAGCTAGCAACCTAGTAAGAGACGATCACGTCCAATGTTAAGAAATATAAAAACCCATAGTTCTTAAAAAAAGAGTCAGATCAAAACAAAAAGTACACCTATTAGAACCGCCTTGTCCGAAACCCCTGCATAGTAAAATTTCTGTCCCTTGGCTTGAACAGCAAGGGAAATATATTGGCTTGAAAACTCAAGGAAAAGTGGCAGCTACTACAACATTCTGCCTAAACGGGATATTTTTTTCTTTTTTTCTTTTTTTCTTTTTTTGTATCCAGAGATAGCTTGGCACTGGAACATCGTAGAGGGTTGTTCAATAGCTCATTTTAAAGGAAATTTTACAATAAAGAACGACACCTTGCCCATGTTAACTGATTATAATAAAGATCGAACTCTTCCCTATACTAACTTGCATAGGCAACTTCACTATATTTAAGATTACAGTATTTATATTATACATCATTATAAATTATAAAAGGTTCAAATGTTAGAAGATTATAGGGTTAAAAATTTTATAATAAAGAACGAATATTTTACCGATTATCTACTAATAACCATATATGACGTAATAAGTGACATGACGTAATATCTAAAACCTATTGTGTACTAATAACCATATATGACTTAATGAGCGACGTGACGCAAAAATTGAAAAAAATAATTTTTATTTTATTTTCGTTTTTAGTTTAGAATCACTAAAGTTATAAACTGCAAAAAATATTTATGGTGTCTGAACAATAGTTTTAATCTTTTATTTTATACTAGAAAAATACCTGAAAATTTAAAAATTAGTTTAATTTTTTGTTAGGTTCTTGATACTTGATACGTGACATAAACATTCAACTAATGGTTACATAATGGTTTCAATCAAGCAAGCTACACGCAAGTTAAAAAAACAGTACTATACAAAAAACAAAGACAACCTCTTGAAAAGAAAAAAGCAAAGGTATTCAACTGACAAGGCGTATTGAGAAGTAATAATTGAGAGCAAAACAAAACAGCAAGATGTGTTATCACAATGATGTAGATTATAGACATGCGAAAATTGAGACAGCCAAACAAAAGAGTAAGGAACGGTATGATAATGATGAAGATTACAGAGAAGCAACAATTGAGACAGCCAAACAAACGAGCAAGGAACGGTATGATTACAGTAAAGAACGATCTCTCATCCAAATTAACTGATATATGGTGGTTCCAGGGGCAGTTATTTTATAGTAAAGAACGACCTCTTGTCTATGCTAAATTTTATAGGCCACTTAACTATAGTATAGGCTCATACAGTTATATTTAAAGTCAATATATTAAAAATTATAATAAAGATTACATAAAGTATCGATGTGGTTCATTATAAATTATATACCGGGAATCGAACCCGGACCTGCTACATGAAAGCCACCTATCCTACCCACTAGACCATATGGGAATATAAAACAGTATGATTTAAGAACCATATGCATATTATTATTTTATCATACCAATTATAATAAGGCCAAAACAAAATCGTCGACTTGCAACCTTACTTTTGATACATCAGTTAAATCTTCTTCATTCGGGTTGCAGCGGTAGCTAGCTACATAAAGAATCGTTACTATAAATAGGATTTATTGAAGGCTGAATATCAAACAAATCCGGGATACAGCGGTAGGTAAAAACCTACAATGTTAAGAAAAATTCTCTTGGCTTGAACGGTAAGGGAAATATATTGTCTTGAAGATAAAGAAAACTGGCAGCTACCACAGTATTATGCCTAAATGGCATCTTTTTTCCATTTCCACAGATAACTTGGCGCTGAAACATCGTAGAGAGTTGTTCAATGGCTCATTTTAAAGGATATTAATGAGGTGAAAAACCTTTTGTAACTTTAACAAATTATTTTTAAAACAGAATAAATTTTTCCACTATAAACTGCATTTTTGATGTCTTTTCATACTGCATTCTTTTCAAAGATATCTGATTTTTGAAGCAATCAAAAAGTTCGGGGTAAAGCTATATTAAATTACAATAAGGAACGAACTTTAACCCATAGTAACTTAAGTATTAAATCAAACGGTTCGTTGTCATAGTAAAGAGCTGTGTAATGGCTCATTTTAAAGGAAACTGCTGTATATAGAAACCTTTTGTAATTAAAAAAATTAATTATTATTATAAAACAAATTATTACGATGTGGTAAAGAACTAACTCTAGGCGATATCAACTAATTTAATTTTGAAAAGAAAGAATTACAGCAGAAACCTAAATGGTAGTATAAGTAAGCTACATTTAATAACGACCGTCCACCAGGATTTGAACTCGGATCGCAGGATTCAAAGTCTTAAGTGCTAACCACTACACCAAGAAATGTTCATATAAGAAAGAATTTTAACAGTATATGATAACTTAAAGACAAAACCCTAACCATCAGTATTGTCTATCAGATCGTTATAACGAACTTTATAGCAATTTTATACATTAAAAGACGATCATTGGAATAAGAAATTATTGCATACATTGGACTTAGTTAGCTACTTGATCGTTTGAGGTTCGTCTCTTACTATTTCAAAGAAGAAAAAGCCGTAGGCTTTTTCCTGTTTGTAATATCCGGGTTACAGCGGTAGCTAGCAACCTATTCCGGGTTGCAGCTGTAGCTAGCAACCTAGTAAGAGACGATCACGTCCAATGTTAAGAAATATAAAAACCCATAGTTCCTAACAAAGGAGTCAGATCAAAACAAAAAGTACACCATTAGAACCACCTTGTCCGAAACCCCTGTATAGGAAACTTTCTGTCCCTTGGCTTGAACAGCAAGGGAAATATATTGGCTTGAAAATCAAGAAAATTGACTTTAACCACGTTATTCTCCCCAAACGGGATATTTTTTTCTCTATTCTTTATAATAAAGAACGACCTCTTGCCTATACTAAATTTTATTACATTAAGGAACGAACTTTAGTCCACAGTAATCAAACAGTTCGTGGTAGTGACCTGCTATGTAAGAGCGACCCGTCTCAATTATAACTAAAACTCTAAAAAAGGAAATTTTGATAAAGTATAAATCCGGGTTGCAGCGGTAGCTAGCAACCTAGTTAGAGACGATCAAGTCCAATGTTAAGTATTACATTAAAAGACGATCATTGGAATAGCATACCACTGCATACATTGGACTTAATTAGCTACTTGATTGCTTGAGGTTCGTCTCTTACTATTTCAAAGAAGAAAAAGTCGTAGGCTTTTTCCTGTTTGTAATGATATAGCATAAAACGGAACCCAAGTTGTAACTGACGTCATCCTGGTTGTTATGGTAAGGAATCCGGGTTGCAGCGGTAGCTAGCAACCTAGTAAGAGACAATCAAGTCCAATGTTAAGAAATATAAAACCCCCCAACTCCTAAAACAAAGAGTCAGATCAAAACAAAAATTACACCATTAGAACCGCCTTATCCAAATCCTCTATAAAGGAAACTTACCGCCCTTTAGCTCTAATAACAAAGAAAATATATTGGCTTGAAAATCAAGAAAATTGACTTTTACCACGTTATTCTCCACAAACGGGATATTTTTTTTTCCGCTTGATTTTTCTCCTCAGCTAGCTGGGCACTGGAAAATCATAGAGAGCTGTATAATAGCTCATTTTCAAGGAAATTGCAACATCTAGTGCCTTTTGTAATTAAAAATAAAATACTTTTTAAAGTAGAATCAATTTTGTCAAAAAAATTGCATTTTTGATGTATTTTCATGCTGCAGTCTTTTCAAATATATTTGAATTTTGAAGCAATCAAACAGTTCATTGTAATGAACTCTATAGTAATAATAGCTAATTGTCTCAATAGTAACCGAAACTCCTGGAACCAAAATTTTCTTTTTTGGCTTAATCGCTAAAATTATTATGTAAACTGCAAAAATATTTATGATGCCTAATCGGTAATAGTAAGTTCTTAATTGAAACAACAAAAATACATGAAAATTTTATAATTAGTCTTACTTTTTGTCTCCTGGAAGAAAAATTTTTTTCATCTCAGTTCAAAGTTATTATTGTATCCTGGAACCAAACTTTTTTTGGTTTGTAACCCGTAAAGTACGTATCTCCATATTATTGTCTTATAATTGCAATTATTTTAGTTTTCAGTCCAGAATCGCTTAATACATGATGAACTATATCGATCCTTTGTAATATGGGAATAAAGAGTTCAGGTTCAGGTTCTTTTATTTACAAACTAAATACAACTACAATATGGGTATGCCCGGCTGAGAGTCTAGCTCGTATTACCAGGCAACAAATAACAAATAAAAACAAGAAAAACATAATATATAACTGTATTTGTACATAATCACACTCTTTTGTAAATAAATAAAAAAAAAAAAAAATGCATGACTTACCAAGCATAACCCCAAGCCTGCAGCCAAATGGAGAACAAACTAAAACAAAACACCAAAAATAGTGAAGTGAAGCCGTGAGGAAACCCTGCCAAGAGAATGAGCCAGCGGGATGACCATAACTGAATTAAAAGAAATTAAATGATCAAAGGGTTAGTAGAAGAGTTTTTAAATGCCCCCGCAGTGTACCAACACAAAGATCAATATTAAGACCAGACCAATATACATTCCAAAGTTTGGCTATGCAGTGCCTGAGGGAGAACCTCGATCTCTCAGTACATGCCCAGGGTTCAACATACTTAGAAGATACCCTTGTTCCATAATTATTCTCACATTGGTTAATTAGATCCAGAGCATAAAAATTTTCAGTATAATTTTAGCAAAATACTTAACACAAAACATCAATCTATGAAAAGATAATAATAGTTCCACTGGTAATATATTAAGGAAAGATTATATACTTTTAATTGGCGATTTTGATGTTAGGGATATTGGGGAGGGGATGAAAGTTTTCAGGGTACGCAGTGCTTTATTTTTCTGCCTTTGAAGCGGTTTTATATGAGTTATAAATGTATTCAGGAAAATCAGCGAACAATAACTCAGATAAGAATGGACTAGGGCAAAATATACCGATCTCATTGCATGAAAACGTAGAATAAATTTCAAAAGGAAAAAATTATAAATAATACATTGTGCCAACATCATTCTTATATGCCCCCCAGGGCAAAACTTAAAACCCTTGCTCTGAGGTTTGTGGGGGAGTGCCCTCCTCAAAAACACATTTTTTATCTGGAAATCAACTACGCTGAACAAAATGGCTATAAAATTTTGATTGGATGTATTTGGGGGAATGATGGACGTGGGGGGGGGTCTAGTTTTATAATAAAGATCGAACTCTTCCCTATACTAACTTGCATACGCAACTTCACTATAGTTAATATAGTTAAGATTACAGTATTTATATTATACATCATTATAAATTATAAAAGGTTCAAATATTCGAAGATTATAGAGTTAAAAATTTTCCCACACCGGGAATCGAACCCGAGCCTGTTTTATCCGGGTTGCTGCGGTAGCCAGCAATCCGGGTTGCTGCGGTAGCCAGCAACCTAGTAAGAGACGATCACCTCCAATGTTAAGAAATATAAAACCCCCCAACTCCTAAAAAAAGAGTCAGATCAAAACAAAAAGTACACCATTAGAACCGCCTTGTCCGAATCCTCTATAAAGGAAACTTACCGCCCTTTGGCTTGAATAACAAAGAAAATATATTGGCTTGAAAATCAAGAAAATTGACTTTTACCACGTTATTCTCCACAAACGGGATATTTTTCTTTCTTTTCCACAGATAGCTTGGCACTGGAACATCGTAGAGAGTTGTTCAATGGCTCATTTTAAAGGAAATCTCTAGATCTAGCGCTCTTTGTACTTAATTTTTTTTTTAATTAATTTTTTTTACGAAAAACTTAATTTTTTATATACAATATTAAACAATGACGTCATAGTCTTTGGATGTAGTGAGTACATAAAGTCTGGATCATCGAATTAAAGCTGAAACTAAGTAAAGAACAATTATGCCTCCATATATTCACAGTGATATATAAAATTTCCCATTACATCTATAAACTGTTCCACAGTTGCCGGTTCATACCTTGGAAGCTTTTCACTAAACATGCAACATTTCTTTTGGATATTACTATGAAGTTTTGCGAAAGCATCTCTAGCTGACTTTTCAACAAAATCCATTCTTTCAGAGATAATTTTAATCTTTAATTTTGAATATTTTTCGTAATCCCGGTAAAAAATTCGTAAAATTTTTCTAAATTTACTAAGATCAGTCAGCATTGTTGCCATGTTTTTGGACTTCTGAATATAATTTTTAATTTTGCCCTTATGCGTTCTTTGCAGCTTGTGTAAACTGCAAAATATCCATGGTATCCGAGCAATAGTTTGAATATTTCAATTCAAGCTAGAAAAATACCTGAAAATGTTAAAATTAGTTTTATTTTTAGTTAGGTTCTAACTACCCGATGTGGAATTTACTATGTATTTTCAGACCAAAAAAATTCAATTTTTTAATATATTTCATTTTTCAGTTTAGAATCGCTAAAGTTATTATGTAAACTTCAAAAATATTTATGATATATGAGCAATAATTTTAATCTTTTAATTCAAACTAACAAAATACCTGAAAATTTAAAAATTAGTTTAATTTTTTGTTAGATTATGGGTACATGATACGAGTCTTAAAAGTTTCAATTAGATGAGAATATTATTTCTTGTTTTGTAATAAGATGCGTTCTAATAGAGTTATACGTAATTTAAAAAAACATTACTATACAAAAAACAGAGACAACATCTTGAAAAGAGAAAAGCAAAGGTATTCAACCGACAAGGCGTATCGAGATTCGAAAATTGAGAGAGCCAAACAAAAGAGTAAGGAACGGTATGATAACGATAAGGATTACCGAAACAAACATAAGAAAAAAGTTGCTACCAGAATAATGGGTAGATACTGGGTTCCGGGTTGCAGCGGTAGCTAGCAACCTAGTAAGAGACGATCACGTCCAATGTTAAGAAATATAAAAGCCCATAGTTCCTAACAAAGGAGTCAAATCAAAACAAAAAGTACACCATTAGAACCGCCTTGTCTGAAACCCCTGTATAGGAAACTTTCTGTCCCTTGGCTTGAACAGCAAGGGAAATATATTGTCTTGAAAATCAAGAAAATTGACTTGAACCACGTTATTCTCCACAAACGGGATATTTTTTTCTTTTTTTTCTTTTTTTTCTTTTTTGTATCCAGAGATAGCTTGGCACTGGAACATCGTAGAGGGTTGTTCAATAGCTCATTTTAAAGGAAATTAATTGGGTTAAAAATCTATAGTAACTAAAATTAATTATTTCTAAAAGAGAATAAATTTTTCCACCAAAAACTGCATTTTTGATGTCTTTTCACACTGCAGTCTTTCAAACATAATCGTATACCAGCGGTAAGATTTGAACCCACGCCTCCGAAGAGACTGGTGGGTAACACGAGTGCCTTGGACCACTCCAAAAACTGCATTTTGATGTCTTTTCACACTGCAGTCTTTCAAACATAATCGTATACCAGCGGTAAGAATTGAACCTACGCCTCTGAAGAGACTGGTGGCTAACACCATCCGGGTTGCAGCGGTAGCTAGCAACCTAGTAAGAGACGATCACCTCCAATGTCAAGAAATATAAAACCCCCCAACTCCTAAAAAAAGAGTCAGATCAAAACAAAAAGTACACCATTAGAACCGCCTTGTCCGAATCCTCTATAAAGGAAACTTACCTCCCTTTGGCTTGAATAACAAAGAAAATATATTGGCTTGAAAATCAAGAAAATTGACTTTTACCACGTTATTCTCCACAAACGGGATATTTTTTTCTTTCCGCTTTTTCTTTCTGCTCAGCTAGCTGGGCACTGGAAAATCATAGAGAGCTGTATAATAGCTCATTTTAAAGGAAATTGCAACATCTAGTCACTTTTGTATTTAAAAATAAAATACTTTTTAAAGTAGAATCAATTTTGTCAAAAAAATTGCATTTTTGATGTATTTTCATACTGCAGTCTTTTCAAAGATATTTGAATTTTGAAGCAATAAAACAGTCCATGTAATGAACTCTATAGTAATTATAGCTACTTGTCTCAATAGTAACCGAAACTCCTGGAACCAAAATTTTCTTTTTTGGCTTAATCGCTAAAATTATTATGTAAACTGCAAAAATATTTATGATGCCTAATCAGTAATAGTAATTTTTTAATTTAAACAACAAAAATACATGAAAATTCTAAAATTAGTTTTGCTTTTTGTCTCCTGGAAGAAATTTTTTTTTCATCTCAGTTCAAATTTATTATTGTATCCTGTAACCCGTAAAGTACATATCTCCATATTATTGTCTCATAATTGTACAATAAAGAACGATCTCTTGCCCATAGTAACTGATATTACAGCTTGGTACTGCAACATCGTAGAGAGTTGTTTAATGGCTCATTTTAAAGGAAATTAATGGGTTTAAAAATATTTTGTTATTATAAAACAATTTTTTTTTAAATAGAATCATTTTTCTTACAAAACTACAAAAGAAGACCATTACAATAACCCGGGTTGCAGCGGTAGCTAGCAACCTAGTAAGAGACGATCACGTCCAATGTTAAGAAATATAAAAACCCATAGTTCTTAAAAAAAGAGTCAGATCAAAACAAAAAGTACACCATTAGAACCGCCTTGTCCGAAACCCCTGCATAGTAAAATTTCTGTCCCTTGGCTTGAACAGCAAGGGAAATATATTGGCTTGAAAATCAAGAAAAGTGGCAGCTACTACAACATTCTGCCTAAACGGGATATTTTTTTCTTTTTTTCTTTTTTTCTTTTTTTGTATCCAGAGATAGCTTGGCACTGGAACATCGTAAAGGGTTGTTCAATAGCTCATTTTAAAGGAAATTTTACAATAAAGAACGACACCTTGCCCATGTTAACTGATTATAATAAAGATCGAACTCTTCCCTATACTAACTTGCATAGGCAACTTCACTATATTTAAGATTACAGTATTTATATTATACATCATTATAAATTATAAAAGGTTCAAATGTTAGAATATTATAGGGTTAAAAATTTTCCCACACCGGGAATCGAACCCGGGCCTGTTAAGTGAAAGTTAACTATCCTAGCCACTAGACCATATGGGACCATAAAGAAGTATGATTTAAGAGCCATGTGCATATTATTATTTCACCATACCAATTATAATAAGGCCAAAACAAAATCGTCGACCTTGCAACCTTACTTTTGACACATTAGTTAAATCTTCACCAGACTTAAAAAATGTTTTGCTAGTTTTACATGAAAGAACAAACCTTAGCCAATAGTAGCAGAAATAAGAATATCTAGGCTGCAGTGGTAGCTAGCAACCTATTACATAATCTGGGTTTAAGTGGTAGCTAGCAACCTAGTAAGAAACACAAAATTAAAAGTTGATCATTAGAAGAACAGACAATTGCTTATATTGGACTTAGTTAGCTGCCTGATTCTTTGAGGTTCGTCTCTTACTATTCCAAAGAAGAAAAGGCCGTAGGCTTTTTCCTGTTTGTAATAATACATCCGGGTTGCAGCGGTAGCTAGCAACCTAGTAAGAGACGATCACGTCCAATGTTATTACATAAAGGCTCGATCATCGAATTTAAGCTGAAACTAAGTAAAGGACAATTATGCCTCCATATATTCACAGTGATGTATAAGATTTCCCATTACATCTGTAGACTGTTCCACAGTTGCCGGTCCATACCTTGGAAGCTTTTCACTAAACATGCAACATTTCATGCAACTACTAGATAAATCCGGGTTGCAGCGGTAGCTAGCAACCTAGTAAGAGACGATCACCTCCAATGTCAAGAAATATAAAACCCCCCAACTCCTAAAAAAAGAGTCAGATCAAAACAAAAAGTACACCATTAGAACCGCCGTGTCCGAATCCTCTATAAAGGAAACTTACCGCTCTTTGGCTTGAAGAACAAAGAAAATATATTGGCTTGAAAATCAAGAAAATTGACTTTTACCACGTCATTCTCCACAAACGGGATATTTTTTTCTTTCCGCTTTTTTTTTCTGCTCAGCTAGCTGGGCACTGGAAAATCATAGAGAGCTGTATAATAGCTCATTTTAAAGGAAATTGCAACATCTAGTCACTTTTGTATTTAAAAATAAAATACTTTTTAAAGTAGAATCAATTTTGTCAAAAAAATTGCATTTTTGATGTATTTTCATACTGCAGTCTTTTCAAAGATATTTGAATTTTGAAGCAATAAAACAGTCCATGTAATGAACTCTATAGCAATAATAGCTACTTGTCTCAATAGTAACCGAAACTCCTGGAACCAAAATTTTCTTTTTTGGCTTAATCGCTAAAATTATTATGTAAACTGCAAAAATATTTATGATGCCTAATCAGTAATAGTAATTTTTTAATTTAAACAACAAAAATACATGAAAATTCTAAAATTAGTTTTGCTTTTTGTCTCCTGGAATTATAGTAAAGAACGAACTCTAGCCCATAGTAAATGAAATATTAAGATATTATCACTTAAGATCCATGTCACAGCCGTAGCTAGCAACATAGCAAGAGAGGATTACGTCTAATACTAAGAAATGTAATATTTCTGGGTTGCAAGGTAGCTAGTTGCATAAAGGCTCGATCATCGAATTTAAGCTGAAACTAAGTAAAGGACAATTATGGCTCCATATATTCACAGTGATGTATAAGATTTCCCATTACATCTATAAACTGTTCCACAGTTGCCGGTCCATACCTTGGAAGCTTTTCACTAAACATGCAACATTTCTTTTGGATATTACTATGAAGTTTGGCGAAAGCATCTCTAGCTGACTTTTCAACAAAATCTATTCTTTCAGAGATAATTTTAATCTTTAATTTTGAATATTTTTCGTAATCCCGGTAAAACATTCGTAAAATTTTTCTCAATTTACAAAGATCAGCCTGTGCGTTCTTTGCATCTTGTGTAAACTTGTGTATCCATGGTATCCGAGCAATAGTTACAATAAAAGACGATCATTAGAATAACAAAAAATTGCATACATTGGAATTAGCTAGCTACTTGATTGTTTGAGACTCGTCTCTTACTATTTCAAAGAAGAATATAATAAAGAACGACCTCTTACCTATACTAAATTTTATACGCCACTTAATTATAGTATAGGTTAGTAATTCAACAGATAGCATGGCACTGGAACATTGTAGAGAGTTGTTCAATGGCTCATTATCCGGGTTGCAGCAGTAGCTAGCAACCTAGTAAGAGACGATCCGGGTTGCAGCGGTAGCTAGCAACCTAGTAAGAGACGATTACGTCCAAGAAATATAAAAACCCATAGCTCCTAAAATAAGAGTCAGATCAAAACAAAAAGTACACCACTAGAACTGCCTTGTCTGAAACCCCTATATAGGAAACTTTCTGTCCCTTGGCTTGAACAGCAAGGGAAATATATTGGCTTGAAAATCAAGAAAATTGACTTTAACCACGTTTTTCTCCCCAAAAGGGATATTTTTTTCTTTTTTTTTTGTATCCAGAGATAGCTTGGCACTGGAACATCGTAGAGGGTTGTTCAATAGCTCATTTTAAAGGAAATTAATTGGGTTAAAAATCTATAGTAACTAAAATAAATTATTTCTAAAAGAGAATAAATTTTTCCAATAAAAACTGTATTTTTGATGCAGTGACGTCATAATTACTATATAAGATCATCATAGTTTTATATTAGAGCTATGACGTGAATATAGTGACGTCATAATTAGTATATAAGGAAAGTCAAAACTGAAAGTTCTCTCATTCTTGATTAGAATAATGGTTAGATCAAAGCAGGCTATACGCAAGTTGAAGAATCCGGGTTGCAGCGGTAGCTAGCAACCTAGTAAGAGACGATCACGTCCAATGTTAAGAAATATAAAAACCCATAGTTCTTAAAAAAAGAGTCAGATCAAAACAAAAAGTACACCATTAGAACCGCCTTGTCCGAAACCCCTGCATAGTAAAATTTCTGTCCCTTGGCTTGAACAGCAAGGGAAATATATTGGCTTGAAAATCAAGAAAAGTGGCAGCTACTACAACATTCTGCCTAAACGGGATATTTTTTTTTTTTTTTTTTTTTTTTTCTTTTGTATCCAGAGATAGCTTGGCACTGGAACATCGTAGAGGGTTGTTCAATAGCTCATTTTAAAGGAAATTAATTGGGTTAAAAATCTATAGTAACTAAAATAAATTATTTCTAAAAGAGAATAAATTTTTCCACCAAAAACTGCATTTTGATGTCTTTTCACACTGCAGTCTTTCAAACTACAATAAAGAACGACACCTTGCCCATATTAACTAAAACATAAATAGGGATTATGTAATTTCCAATAGTATCATGGCTGTAGAGATGGCGGAAACCTAGTTACAATAAAAAACGATCATTGGAATAACAAAAATTGCATACCTTTGGAATTAGCTAGCTACTTGATTATTTGAGACTCGTCTCTTACTATTTAAAAGAAGAAAAAGCCGTAGGCTTTTTCCTGTGTGTATTATCATAAAGATCGAACTCTTCCCTATACTAACTTGCATACGCAACTTCACTATAGTTAAGATTACAGTATTTATATTATGCATCATTATAAATTATAAAAGGTTCAAATGTTTGAAGATTATAGTGTTAAAAATTTTCCCACCCCGGGAATCGAACCCGAGCCTTTTAAGTGAAAGTTAACTATCCTAGCCACTAGACCATATTGAACTATAAAGAAGTATGATTTAAGAGCCATATGCGTATTATTATTTCACCATACCAATTATAATAAGGCCAAAATAAAATCGTCGACTTGCAACCTTACTTTTGACACATTAGTTAAATCTTCATCAGGCTTAAAAAATGTTTTGCTAGTTTTACATGAAAGAACGAACCTTAGTCTATATATAATAAAGAACGACACCTTGCCCATGTTAACTAAAACATAAATAGGGATTGTGTAATTTCCAATAGTATCATGGCTGTAGAGATGGCTGAAACCTAGTTACAATAAAAAACGATCATTGGAAAAAAAAACATTGCATACATTTGGAATTAGCTAGCTACTTGATTATTTGAGACTCGTCTCTTACTATTTCAAAGAAGAAAAAGCCGTAGGCTTTTTCCTGTGTTATAACAAAGATCAAACTCTTCCCTATACTAACTTCCATACGCAACTTCACTATAGTTAAGATTACAGTATTTATATTTTTACATTAAAAGACGATCACTGAAATAACAAACCATTCCATACATTGGACTTAGTTAGCTACTTGATTGTTTGAGTTTCGTCTCTTATCCGGGTTGCAGCGGTAGCTAGCAACCTAGTAAGAGACGATCATGTCCAATGTTAAGAAATATAAAAACCCATAGTTCTTAAAACAGATAATATAAGGACCCGTAAGACTACAAAGCTGAAACATTAATGGCTTTATCCAAGCAAGCTTCAAGTAAGTTAAAGATAATAGTACTACACAAAAACAAGGCATAGTATCATGAAAAGAGAAAAGCAAAGGTATTTAATAGACCAGTTGTATGGAAAAGTTAAAATTGAGAGAGAAAAGTCAAGTATTTATGTTAGACAAGGATCTTTTGAAAATTTGCTTCTCTGCAGTAAAATACCTTGTCCAGTCGGGCAAAGTTATAATAAAGATCGAACTCTTCCCTATACTAACTTGCATAGGCAAAAAAAGGAAAAAAAAGGAGTCAGATCAAAACAAAAAGTACACCATTAGAACCGCCTTGTCCGAAACCCCTGTATAGGAAACTTTCTGTCCCTTGGCTTGAACAGCAAGGGAAATATATTGGCTTGAAAATCAAGAAAAGTTTATAATAAAGATCGAACTCTTCCCTATACTAACTTGCATAGGCAACTTCACTATATTTAATATTACAGTATTTATATTATACATCATTATAAATTATAAAAGGTTCAAATGTTAGAAGATTATAGGGTTAAATTATAATAAAGAACGAACTCTTCCCTATACTAACTTGCATACGCAACTTCACTATACTTAAGATTACAGTATTTATATTATACATCATTATAAATTATAAAAGGTTCAAATGTTCGAAGATACATGAAAATTCTAAAATTAGTTTTGCTTTTTGTCTCCTGGAAGAAAATTTTTTTCATCTCAGTTCAAATTTATTATTGTATCCTGGAACCAAACTTTTTTTGGTTTGTAACCCGTAAAGTACATATCTCCATATTATTGTCTCATAAATGCAATTATTTTAGTTTTCAGTCCAGAATCGCTAAACTTATTATGTAAACTGCAAAAATATTTATGGTGTCTAACCAATAATACTAATTTTGTAATTCAAACAAGATAAATACCTGAAAATTTTAAAATTAGTTTTGTTTTATGCTAGGTTTTAGATACTCGACACGGGATTTTGTGTGCTTAATAATTTTAAATCTTGAAAAAATATGGTCTCACGCGAGTGGAAAAAAAGAAAGAATAACCAAAAACAATCCGGGTTGCAGCGGTAGCTAGCAACCTAGTAAGAGACGATCACCTCCAATGTTAAGAAATATAAAAACCCATAGTTCTTAAAAAAAGAGTCAGATCAAAACAAAAAGTACACCATTAGTTATAGTAAAGAACGAACTCTTTCCTTTACTAACTTGTATAGTGGGACATAAGGATCGATCATAAATGGTGTTAGTCAAGAAGATCTCACGTAGTAGTTATTAAAATTCACTCTTTAAAGAGGGTACAATATTATCATACCGACTTTGCCTTTAAGATTGAAGCCATTTGTTGAAGAAAGCAACTTGTTCTCTTAAAAATTAATCCGGGTTGCAGCGGTAGCTAGCAGCCTAGTAAGAGACGATCACGTCCAATGTTAAGAAATAAAAAAACCATAGTTCAAAAAAAAGAAGTCAGATCAAAACAAAAAGTACACCATTAGAACCGCCTTGTCCGAAAACCCTGTATAGGAAACTTTCTGTCCCCTGGCTTGAACAGCAAGGGAAGTATATTGGTTTGAAAATCAAGAAAAGTGGCAGCTACTACAACATTCTGCTTAAACAGGATATTTTTTTTCTTTCTTTCTTTTGTTTCCAGAGATAGCTTGGCACTGGAACATCGTAGAAAGTTGTACAATGGCTCATTTTAAAGGAAATTAATTGGGTTAAAAACCTTTTGTAACTAAAACAAATTATTTTAAATTATAATAAAGATCGAACTCTTCCCTATACTAACTTGCATACGCAACTTCACTGTAGTTAAGATTACAGTATTTATATTATACATCATTATAGATTATAATATAATAAAGAACGAATTCTTACCTATGCTAAATTTTATACGCCACTTAACTATAGTAGAGGTTAGTAATTCAACAGATAGCATGGCACTGGAACATTATTGAGAGTTGTTCAATTGCTCATTTTGAAGGAAATTAATTTATAATAAAGAACGACTTCTTACCTATGCTAAATTTTATACGCCACTTAACTATAGTATAGGTTAGTAATTCATCAGATAGCATGGCACTGGAACATTGTAGAGAGTTGTTCAATGGCTCATTTTGAAGGAAATTAATGGGGTTAAAAATTATAATAAAGAACGACTTCTTCCCTATGCTAAATTTTATACGCCACTTAATTATTACATTAAAAGATGATTATTGGAATAACGAACAATTGTATACATTGGAATTAGTTAGATACTTGATTCTTTGAGGTTCGTCTCTTACTATTTCAAAGAAGAAAAAGCCGTAGGTTTTTTTCTGTTTGTAATCAGTTTTTATCCAAGTTACAGCGGTAGCTAGCAACAACAACCGATATAGTTCGTCATAAATAGTATTTGTCAGTTAGGTTTTTTATGTAATCCCGGTTGCAGTGCTAACTAGTAACATAGTAAGAGACGATCACGCTCCATAGTAATTTACATAAGGGACCGATATGTAAACTCCGGGTTGCAGCGATAGCTAGCAACCTAGTAAGAGACGCCTACGTCCAATGTTAAGAAATATAAAAACCCATAACTCCTAAAAAAAGAGTCAGATAAAAACATCCGGGTTGCAGCGGTAGCTAGCAACCTAGTAAGAGTCGATCACCTCCTTACAGTAAGGACCGAAGTCTATCTCATAGTAACTGATGTTATAATAAAGAACGACCTCTTGCCTAAACTAAATTTTATGCGCCACTTAATTATAGTATATATTAGTAATACCACTGATAGCTTGGCACTGGCACATCGTAGCGAGTTGTTCAATGGTTACATTAAAAGTTGCAATAAAGAACGACCTCTTGCCTAAACTTAATTTTATACGCCACTTTATTATAGTATAGGTTAGTAATTCCACAGATAGCTTGGCACTGAAACATCGTAAAGAGCTGTTCAATGGTTACATTAAAAGACGATCATTGGAATAACATACCAATGCATACATTGGACTTAGGTAGCTACTTGATTGCTTGATTATTTTCTTGATAATGCCACTTAACTATATCCGGGTTGCAGCGGTAGCTAGCAACCTAGTAAGAGACGATCACGTCCAATGTTAAGAAATAAAAAAACCCATAGCTCCTAAAAAGGCAGTCAGATCAAAACAAAAAGTACACCATTAGAACTGCCTTGTCCAAGACCCCTGTATAGGAAACTTTCTGTCATTTGGCTTGAACAGCAAGGGAAATATATTGGCTTGAAAATCACAAAAATTGACTTTAACCACGTTATTCTCCACAAATGGGATATTTTTTTTCTTTTGTTTCCAGAGATAGCTTGGCACTGGAACATCGTAGAGAGTTGTTCAATAGCTCATTTTAAAGGAAATATCTAGATCTAGCGCCTTTTGCACTTAATTTTTTTTTAATTAATCATTTTTTACGAAAAACTTAATTTTTTATATACAATATTGATCAATGACGTCATAGTCGCTGGATGTAGTTAGTATTACATAAATGCTCGATCATCGTATTTAAGCTGAAACTAAGTAAAGGACAATTATGCCTCCATATATTCACAGTGATGTATAAGATTTCCCATTACATCTGTAAACTGTTCCACAGTTGCCGGTCCATACCTTGGAAGCTTTTCACTAAACATACAACATTTCTTTTGGATATTACTATGAAGTTTTGCGAAAGCATCTCTAGCTGACTTTTCAACAAAATCTATTCTTTCAGAGATAATTTTAATCTTTAATTTTGAATATTTTTCGTAATCCCGGTAAAACATTCGTAAATTTTTTCTCAATTTACAAAGATCAGCCTGTGCGTTCTTTGCAGCTTGTGTAAACTGCAAAAATATCCACGGTATCCGAGCAATAGTTCGAATATTTCAATTCAAGCTAGAAAAATACCTTAAAATGTTAAAATTAGTTTTATTTTTGGTTAGGTTCTAACTACCCGATGTTGGATTGACTATGTAGTTTCAGACCAAAAAATTCCATTTTTTAATATATATTTTATTTTTACAGTATCCGGGTTGCAGCGGTAGCTAGCAACCTAGTAAGAGACGATCACGTCCAATGTTAAGAAATATAAAAACCCATAGTTCTTAAAAAAAGAGTCAGATCAAAACAAAAAGTACACCATTAGAACCGCCTTGTCCGAAACCCCTGCATAGTAAAATTTCTGTCCCTTGGCTTGAACAGCAAGGGAAATATATTGGCTTGAAAATCAAGAAAAGTGGCAGCTACTACAACATTCTGCCTAAACGGGATATTTTTTTCTTTTTTTTTTCTTTTTTTTTTCTTTTTTTTTATCCAGAGATAGATTGGCACTGGAACATCGTAGAGGGTTGTTCAATAGCTCATTTTAAAGGAAATTAATTGGGTTAAAAATCTATAGTAACTAAAATAAATTATTTCTAAAAGAGAATAAATTTTTCCACCAAAAACTGCATTTTGATGTCTTTTCACACTGCAGTCTTTCAAACATAATCGTATACCAGCGGTATCATAATAAAGATCGAACTCTTCCCTATACTAACTTGCATAGGCAACTTCACTATAGTTAAGATTACAGTATTTATATTATACATCATTATAAATTATAAAAGGTTCAAATGTTCGAAGATTATAGAGTTAAAAATTTTCCCACACCGGGAATCGAACCCTGGCCTGTTAAGTGAAAGTTAACTATCCTATTTACAATAAAGAACGACGTCTTGGCTATACTAAATTGGGTATGGCGTTGTAAGAGAATTAGCTCTGTCTGGAGTCATGGGATGGATTCATAAAATCAGGGTTGCAGCGGTAGTTAT
>NC_142805.1:55782535-55884214 GCF_049724085.1 Artemia sp. Qi Xiang Cuo | reverse complement strand
TTTTTTGTCATTTGTCATTTTGTCATTTACCACGTGTCTCTACCATTAACGCCACCTATTTTGACTATAATGAAATTTAATCTAGAGTCACCTGGAGTACATAGGAGTGGGGTGTCCATATTGCCCTGGTCTCCCCTATTGTCGACTCCAAAGTCAGAGTTAGGCCCTTTGTGGGCTTGTGATAGTAATCTTTTTGAAATAAGTATCTCTATATCTATAATCTATTTGAATCAGTTTCATTAATTATTGTGTTACTTTGTTATAGATAGCCCACAATTATATAAGACTATTACAGAGGGCTGGGAATCAATTGTCGAGAAGTCAAGCCAAACCTTGACAATAAGCATAAAATTAGC
The DNA here is from genome assembly GCF_049724085.1 of Artemia sp. Qi Xiang Cuo. Classification (NCBI taxonomy): domain Eukaryota; kingdom Metazoa; phylum Arthropoda; class Branchiopoda; order Anostraca; family Artemiidae; genus Artemia; species Artemia sp. Qi Xiang Cuo. The sequence continues at coordinate 55,883,858 of NC_142805.1, read as the reverse complement.
AATCTAAGAATGAGTCTCTTGTTATTCTAGCATGTCTGCTTCTGAAGAGATCCAATTCTAGAGCTTCACAACAGTATTTAGGGTAAAAAAACAGTATATCCAATTGAGCAACAATATTTAAAACAAAAACCCTCACATCTTGTTACCAAATAGATATTGAGAAGAATTGTATATATCAATGAATAACTAAAAACCTAAGCTATGCATCAATATGGTCATTATTAACAATTACTAGTAGTAGTGGGAAAGTATGCATATAGTAACTTTTGGTTGGTTGCACATCCCCCTCAACATGCACTAAAAGTTTTCATTTAATGTTCTAAAGTTGTTGCTGGGATTTTACTGTTATACCCTTTCAACAACATGCATGAATACATGGTATATTTTGATTTCTTCAACATTCTCTGGAAGCTTCACCTGAATAGTGTTTGGTCATTTTGACACCAAGGATCAAACATGCCCTTCTTTCCCAATAACAAATACTATATGTAAACAATTAAAAAGCTGCATTAAAAAGCTGCCTTTGCACTAAGCACTGTGGGGGTGTGTGTCTCAAATATCAAAGTTTTGATTGGATGTTCTTAGAGAAAAAAGGTGCATTGCTGGGAGACAAGTTTTCCTCCAGTCACTTTTGGCTCTCAAAGGGGGCACTATAACTTTCAGTTTCCAATTGAATGAGCCTGTTCTGAAATATCTACAACAACTCCCTTCATACAGAGCACATTTCTGACAAGAAGGAATAGCTAATGATTATAATGGTGGGAATGGAAAGGAATTTTAAGAAACATTGAATGCAGAGAGCTTAAAATGAATGTTACTAACTCTCTGTCACTTTGTCTGTCTTCCTCTTTCTTAGTCTGTATTACTTACTGTTGTAAAATGACTGTAAAATAAAAACCCAATCAGTAAAATTAGTGAAGTTGGTGAAATGAGGTAAAATTGGGTAAAATCAGGTACTCCCTAGGATACATAGGGTAAAATTGGTGTTTTAGAGTTGGTGTGTTGGTACAAGACTGGTTGAGAATTTTTTTTCTAGTAGGGTAAAGGTACCAATGATTTGACAGTTTTTGTAAAAAAAAACAACAAAAAAACAGTTTTTCTACTCCAGAAGTCCTACAAAACTCTGATTTTCCGAGATTAGAACATTTCACCTTCAACACAACAAAAAAGTTACCTGTTTTCAATGCAAGTTGGAACCCAATTCAACATGTGTCAAAATACCTGGGGAATACCTATGGGCAGAACCTAGTGTATTCAACATGTGTTGAAATGCTCTGGGAAAACCTGTTGGTTGAACCTGGTGTATTTGACATGTATAATCTTGTTTCTTTGTTTTTCTTCAACTTCATTTAATGTATAAATGTATAAAACACTATTCAAAAGCAGAAGTAATAAAACTAACAAAATCGTTTCAAGTATTTAGTATTTAGTATAACAAAATTGATTAATCATAAGAAATGTGATATTGTGACCTAGATCACATAAATTTTCTTGTTTCTAAGTGTTGCATATATGCCACAGGAATAGCATCTCCGAACGCTATCTGAAATAGCCCACTTCCTGTCAGTTTTAATGGCCCAAAAAAAGTTTGTTCATTGTTGACAGTGTAAATGTCATCAACATTTGGCCATTTCAAAGTGTGATCTGCTATTCTAATCCACTTGAAAAATCTTAGTTTGGACTGTCCTTTGTCAGGAAAGTCCAGAATCCTACAAACAAACATGGCACCTCATTTTTTTTTTGTCGCTAAAGAAAACGGCATAGTATTTGTCAAGTAGCAGTTCAATTTCCAACCCAAATTTGAAATTTTTTTTTAAAGTCTCATTGATAAGTGCTAAGGAAAGGGAAAAATAACTTCCATATGAACCTCTGCAATATTTGGCAGTAGTGGGCGCCCATAAATTCGACAGCTATATTTTTGTCAGTTGACCCTGGAATTTAACACCAATTATTTCTCATTTGTTTTACATGTTCAGTGAAGTTTATACAGTCATCAATATTTTGACTGGGCCTGTTGTTGTCTGTCGAAAATTTCGACAAGGCTACTATAAGATATTTGCAAAAGAAATCAATCAGTTTATAGAAGCCATTATCTACGTTTGAATTTGACAAAAGGAACATTTTTAGTGTGCCTGGTATTCTACTACATTAAACAAGGATTTTTGACTCTTGGAACCTAATAATTTGCACTTTACTGAAAAAAATATAAATGTTTTTACTTTTATAACCTTAATAAATCAAATAATATTTCCATTTTGTTTACTAAATATCAGTATATGTATATTAAACTGACAATGCACATTCATTTGTATTTTTTTCAGTAAAGTGCAAATTATGTTCTGGCCTTGAGAAGGCATTAGGGATTTTGAGCACAACTTATGTTAATTTTTGCTCGTTTTGAGTTTGACTCGGTTATTTATTGTAATTTCTGTTCATTTTGGGTTTCATTTATTTATCGATGCTGATTTGTAGTAGTTTCACGCTTGGTAGATTATTTGATTTCATTTTTGCTCATTTTTTGTTTAATAAAGTTCTTTACTTTTTTTTGAAAAACTTATTTTGTGGAAAAAGTTTTTTAATTAATTTCTGGTCGTTTTATATTGACATATTATTTTCAGGGAAAAAGACAATAATACTTTAAATCTTTTCGTTTTTAAGAATTTATAGTTTGGCCTGCTATTTGTATGCTGGAGAAAATTTTTCAGCAATTTTTAACAACATACATCCTTTTAAAAATCTGGACATATAGTAGGGTTTAATTTAGTTTCATACCTCCTCTAGTTGACCTGAAATGAAAAACTTGATACCATTTGCAAAAAATCTGTTTACTTTCTTTAAAAGCTAGGATACATTAACGACATTTTGATTTAGTTAACTTTTAAGAGCAGAAGTAGCCCCGAAAGTTTGAACATAATACCCTCAATCGTTCTTGGGATACTGCTGAGATGCCTTATTGGGAATTATCATTAACACAGTGCATTTTAGTTTACTATTATGGCAACATTTAGATTTTAAACATAAAGGCAAATGGGAGGGTGGGCGTGGGAAGGGGATTAATTTCCCTCCAATCACTTTCCACTATTAAAAAGGACATCAGCCCTTTCAATTTTCAATCGAATGGGCCCTTTTCGAAGTTCCTACGACAACTCCTTTGATACAAAGAGCCTTGGTCTAAACAACAACAACAAAGAAGTAATACATTATACCCACATTGATCTTTACTATAAAAATGTCAAGCTTTCCAATCACTTTCGACTATTAAAAAGGGCACTAGGCCTTTCAATTTCCAATCGAATGAGCCGTTTTTGAGTTTCTTTGACAACACTTTCTATAAACACCTTATATGCCCCCAGGGCATAAATTACAACCCTTACCCTAAGGGCTATGAGGGTGGTTGCCATCCTCTAAGACCTAATTTCCAGAACTTTTAACTACGTTAAACAAAACGTCTATCTCAAAATTTTGATTGGATGTGTCTGGGAAAATGGTGGGCTTGAGAGGGGCGTTAGTCGCTCTCCAATCATTTCCAACTATTAAAAAAGGCACTAGCCCTTTGAATTTCCAATCAAAGGAGCCCTTTTGAAGTTTCTACAACAACGCTTTCAATAAAAACCTTATATCCCCCAGGGCATATCTTACAACCCTTGCTTTGAGGGCTGGGGGGGGTTTCATCCTCAAAGACCTAATTCCCAGGATTTTCTGCAAAGTTGAACAAAATGGCTATCTGAAAATTTTGATTGGATGTGTTTGGGGGAATGGTTGGCGTGAGAGGGTGGTTAGTTACCCTCCAATCATTTTCAACTATCAAAAAGGGCACTGAGCCTCTCAATTTCCAATTGAATGAGCCCCTTTTAAAGTTCTTACGACAACTCTATCTATAAGAATGTTATATTTCCCCAGGGCATAACTTAAAACCTTTCCCCAGGGGGCTCTGGGGGGTTTGGCATCCCTAAATACATAATTTCCAGAACTTTCAACTACGTTAAAAAAAATGGTTGTCTCAAAATTTTGATTGGATGTGTCTGGGAAAATGGTGGGCTTGAGAGGGGCGTTAGTCGCTCTCCAATCATTTTCAACTATTAAAAAAGGCACTAGCCCTTTCAATTTCCAATCGAATGAGCCCGTTTGAAGTTTGTACGAAAACGCTTTCAATAAAAACCTTATAGGCCCCCAGGGCAAAACTTACAACTCTTGCCTTGAGGGCTGGGGGGGGTTGTCATCCTCAAAGACCTAATTTCTAGAACTTTCTGCACCGTTGAACAAAATGGCTATCTGAAAATTCTGATTGGATGTGTTTGGGGAAATGGTGAGCGTGAGAGGGGGGTAAATTACCCTCCAATCACTTTCAACTATTTAAAAGGGCACTGGCCCTCTCAATTTCCTATTGAATGAGCCCCTTTTGAAGTTTTTATGACAACTCTATCTATAAGAACTTTATATGCCCCCAGGGCATAACTTAAAACCTTTGCCCAGGGGTCTCTGGGGGGTTTGTCATTCTTAAATACATAATTTCCAGAACTTTCAACTACGTTGAACAAAATGGCTATTTCTAAATTTTGATTGTATGTTCTTGGGGAATTGGTGCGCGTGAAAGGGGGGTTAATTACTCTCCACTCACTTTCGACTATTAAAAAGGGCAATTTCAATTTCCAATCAAATGAGCCCTTTTTGAAATTTCTACAATAACTTTCTATATAAACCTTATATGCCCCCAGGGTATAACTTAAAACCCGTGCACTGAGGGCTCTGAGGGGTTTATCATCCTAAACAACCTAATTTCAAGAATTTTTGACTACGTTGAACAAAATGGATGTCTCAAAATTTTAATTGGATGTGTTTGGGGAAATGGTGGGCGTGAAAGGGGGGATAGTTGCCCTATAATCACTTTCTACTATTAAAAGGGCACTAGTCCTTTCAATTTTCAATCGAATGAGCCCTTTTTTAATTTTCTATAACATCGCTTTCTATAAAAAAAAACCTTATATTAACCCAGGGCATAACTTACGACCCTTGCCCTGAGGGCTGTGGTGGTGGAGGGGTTGTCATCCTTAAAGTTCTTATATCCATAACTTTCAACTACGTTGAATAAAATGGCTATCTAACAACTTTGATTGGATGTGTTTGGGGAAAAGGTGGGCGTGAGAGGGGTGTTAGTTGCCCTCAAATAACTTTCGAGACATTAAAAAGAGCACTATTCGATTTCCAATCGAATGAGCCCTTTTTCAAGTTTCGACAACCAACATTTCAGTTAAAACTTGTTTACCCTATAGGCATAATATATAACTTTTGCCCTCAAGACTTTGGGAGGGAGTGTTGTAATCAAATGTAAAATATCCGAAACTTTAAACTAAGTCGAACAAAATGGCTATCTCAAAATTTTAATTGGATGATTTTGGGGAAATGGTGGGCGTGGAAGGGGTTAGTTGCCTTCCAATCACTTTTGACTTTTAAAAAGGGCACTAGCCATTTCAATATCCAATGGAATGAGCCATTTTTGAAGTTTCTATGACAACGCGTTCTATAAAAACCTTATCTGTCCCAAGGGCATAACTGACACCCCTTGCCCTGAGGGCTGGGGGGGGGTTGTAATCCTCAAAGACCTAATTTCCAGAACTTTCAACTACGCTGAACAAAATAGCTATCTTAAAATTTGATTGGATGTGTTTGAGGGAAAGGTGGGCGTGAAAGGAGGATTAGTTGCTACTCACTTTCTAAGTTGCTAATCACTTTCGACTATTAAAAAGGGCACTAGCCACTCCAATTTTCAATCGAATGAGCCTTTTTTGAAGTTTCTATGACAACACTTTCTATAAAAAAAACCTTATGTGCCCCCAGGGCATAACTTACAACCCTTGTCCTGAGGGCTGTGGGGGAGTGTCCTCCTCAAAAATATAATTTCTATCTGGAAATCAACTACGCTGAACAAAATGGCTATCTACAAATTTTGATTGGATGTGTTTGGGGAAAAAATGGGCGTGAGAGGGGGTTTAGTTGCCCTCAAATCATTCTTGACTATTAAAAAGGGCACTAGACCTTTGAATTTCCAATCAAATGAGCCCTTTTTCAAGTTTCTACGACAAAGATTTCAATAAAAACTTATATGCCCCCAGGGCATAACTTATAACCGTTACCCTGAAGACTGTGGGGGGAATGCCATGCTCAAGAGTGTAATATCCTAAACTTTAAACTGCGTGGAACAAAAAGGCTATCTCATAAGTTTGATTGGATGAGTTTGGGAAAATAGTGGGCGGGGAAGGGCTGTTAGTTGCCTTCCAATCACTTTCGACTATTAAAAAGGGCACTAGCCATTTCAATTTGCAATCGAATGAGCCCTTTTTGAAGTTTCTACGACAACGGGCTCTATAAAAACCTTATATGCCCCCAGGGCATAACTTACAACCCTTGCCCTGAGGGCTGTGTGGGGGGGGGGGGGTTGTCACCTTCAAAGACCTAATTTCCAGAACTTTCAACTACGTTGAACAAAATGGCTATATTAAAATTTTGATTGGATGGTTTGAGGAAAAGATGTGCGTGAGAGGCGGGTTAGGTGCCCTCCAATCACTTTCGACTGTTAAAAAGGGAACTAGCCCTTTGAATTTCCAGTCGAATGAGCCTTTTTAAGTTTCTACGACAACGCTTTCTTTGAAAACCTTATATGCCCCCAGGGTATAACTTACAACCCTTGCCCTGAGGGATGTGGGGGAGTGTTCTCCTCAAAAACATAATTCCTATCTGGAAATAAAGTACGCTGAACAAAATGGCTATCTCAAAATTTTGGTTGGATGTGTTTCGGGAAATGGTGTGCGTGGAAGGGGTGTTGTTGCCTTTCCATTCACTTTCGACTATTAAAAAGGGCACAAGCCACTCCGATTTCCAATTGAATGAGTCCTTTTCGGAGTTTCTACGACAACTTCTTCGATACGAAGTGCCCTGGTCTAAAGGGAAAAAAATGAGTAATACATCGTGCCAACTTCATTCTCGCCCCCGGGGCATAACTTAAAACCCCTGGCCTGAGGGTTGTGGGGGATTGACCTCCTCAAGAACATTTTTTCTATTTGGAAATCAACTACGCCAAACAAAATAGCTATCTCAAAGTTTTGATTGGATGTGTTTGGGGAAATGGTGGGCGTGGAAGGGGTGTTAGTTGCCTTCCAATCACTTTCGACTATTAAAGAGGGCAAAAATCACTCCAATTTTCAATTGAATGAGCCCTTTTCAAAGTTTCGACGACAACTTCTTCAATACGAAATGCCCTGTTCTAAAGGAAAAGTAATAATAAATAATACATTGTGCCGACATCGTTCTTATATGCCCCCAGGGCATAACTTAAAACCATTGCCCTGACGGTTGTGAGGGAGTGGCCTCCTCAAAAACACATTTTCTATCTGGAAATCAACTACGCTGAACAAAATGACCATCTCAAATTTTTAATTGGTTGGGTTTTGGGGGATTGATGGGCATGGGGGAGGGGGCTAGTTGCCCTCCAATCACTTTCGACTATTGAAAAGTGCACTAGCCACTACAATTTCCAATTGAATGAGCCTTTTTCGAAGTTTTACGACAACTCCTTCGATACAAAGTGCCTTGGTCTAAGACCAAGAAAAAAAAATAATACATTGTGCCAACACCGTCCTTTACTTAGGCAGCACTATTGCACTGCCTATGATAATAATTTCTGTTTGTTCTAAGTGTTGATGTTGCTCCTTACTTTCAGTTAAAAATAACTCGTTTTTTTTGTCATTTATATCCAGTAAAAATCACAGCAAAATATCATATCCAAACCTGTTTCTTTCGGCCTCTGGGTAGTTTTGTGACTGAAAACCACAAGGCACCATAAAATATGTAAAATACTGATAAAGTACTGAAATTATGTAAAATAGGTAAAATACCAATTTTACAGGGGTCCATAAAATTGCAGTAAAATCATAGGCAGTGCAATAGCATTGCCTAAGTAAAGAACAATGTTGGCACAATGTAGGCTATTATTATTATTTTTTTTTGGTTTTAAACCCGGGCACTTCGTATTGAAGGAGTTGTCATGGAAACGTCGAAAAAGGCCCATTCGATTGGAAATTCGAAGGGCTAGTGCCCTTTTTAATGGCCGAAAGTGATTGGAGGGTAACTAACCCTCCTCTGACGCCCACTATTTCCCCAAACACATCTAATCAAAATTTTGAGATAGCCATTTTTTTCAATGTAGTTGAAAGTTCTGGAAATTAGGTCTTTGAAGACGACAACCCCCCCCCCCCACCCCTCACAGCCCTTAGGGCAAGGGTTGTAAGTTATGCCCTATGGGCATACAAGTTGTTTTTTTTATAGAAGCGGTGTTGTAAAAACTTCAAAAAGATCTCATTGGATTGGAAATTGAAAAGTCTAGTGCCCTTTTTAATAGTTGAAAGTGATTGGGGGACAACTAACCCTTCTCTCACGCCCACCATTTCCCCAAACACATCCAATCAAAATTTTGAGATATCCATTTTTTTTCAAAGTAGTTAAAAGTTCTGGAAATTAGATCTTTGAGGATGATAACCTCCTCAGAGCCCTCAGGGCAAGGGTTCTAAGTTATGCCCTGGGGGCATATAAGGTTGAAATTGAAAGCGTTGTAAAAAAAAACGTCAAAAAGGGATAATTTGATCGGGAATCGAAAGGGCTAGTGTCCTTTTTAATAGTCCAAGTAATTGGAGAGAAACTAACCCCCCTCTCACGCCCACTATTTTGCCATGCACGCCCCATTAAAGTTTTGAGATATCCATTTTGTTCAATGTAGTTTAAAGTTCTGGAAAGTATGGGTTTGAGGATGACAAACCCCCCACACCCCTCAGGGCAAGGGTTGTAAGTTATGCCCTGGGGGCATATAAGGCTTTTATAGATAGAGTTTTTGTAGAAGTATTTGTCCAATAAGAGAGTCATACTTACTCCCACCATTTATCCGTGCAGCCATTTAAACATTTGCCTCTCAATTACTTGGAATATCTGTTTTGGCTTTTTCTTTCTACAATTAGCCATGTCTTGGTGCCTACTGCAAAATACTTGATTTTCAATGCTTGATTTTGAAAAATGTGGGAAAAATTGAAATTTTCTCAGAATGCAGGGCTGAGCTTAGGCAATGAATAGGTTCTATTTGGAAGATGAAGATGGCTTTAAACGATTGTTTGCCTGTTTTTTTCAAGCAAATTAAGGGTCCTGTGTCAATTCTAAATTCTTGGCCAACCTTCTTAAGACAATAGGCGGGCGTGCCTTGTTTGCCTCTTATTCCAGGCAACGCCTTATAACGGCCATGTGTTAATTTTAAATTCTTGTTCAACCTGCCTTTTCCAAAAACTAACAAAGAAGTATTTGTCCAATAAGAGAGTCATACTTACTCCTGCCATTTACCTGTGCAGCCATTTAAACATTTGCCTCTCAATTACTTGGACTATCTGTCTTGGCTTTTTCTTTCTACAAATAGCTATGTCTTGATGCTCGTTGAATGAGCCAAAAATGGCTCATTCAATTGGAAATTGAAAGGGCTAGAGATCTTTTTAACAGACGAAAGTAATTGGAGGGCAACTAACCCCCATCTCATGCCCACCCAACCTCAAACACATCCAATTGAAATTTTGAGATAGTCGTTTTGTTCAACATAGTTGAAAGTTCTGGAAATTAGGTCTTTGAGGATGACACCCCCCCAGAGCCCTCAGGGAAAGGGTTGTAAGCTATACCTAGGGGACATTTAAGGTTTTTATAGAAAGGGTTGTTTTTGAAACTTCAAAAAGGACTCATTTAATTGGAAATTGAAAGGGCTAGTGTACTTTTTAATAGTAGAAAGGGATTGGAGGGCAACTAACCCCCCTCTCATGCCCACCATTTCCCCAAAGACATCCGATCTAAATTTTGAGATAGCCAGTTTGTTCAACTTAGTTGAGAGTTCTGGAAATTATGTCTTTGAGAATGACAAACTCCCCACACCCCCCTGAGATATGCTATAGTCCTACTTTATTTTTGCTATTCAAATAATATAAGAAATCAGGAAATTGGTAGGCTTGCAATACTATTAGAATATAGCAATTTAAATTGTCTTTAATTGTTCCCCGTTTTTTGTAGGATTAACTGATTTGACAAGTCTACAATTCATTTAGATCTTTCTGTAAACCCTTATCATGGCTATCCTGTAGGGCCAAAAATGACTTCCTGGGGCTTAAGAAAACTTGCACCATTTGCTCGCCCAGCAAGAAATGCACTAGTGAAAGGGACAAATGTAAAGAAGACAACATTATTTCTTGTTGTAAGTGTCTTCTTACTAAGCTAATATGATTATCGTGAATGTATTTTAGGTGTTTCTTTAAAGAGGAGAACCTCATAAAGGCGCCAGTATAGGTAAAAGGCACTGTTGTCTGTTAGATTTTATTTCCCCTCCGTAGATGCTGAAAACAGTTTTTTCGGTATTGTCGTAAAAAAAACCGTAAAAATTGCCCCCCCCCCTCTAGGTTTCTAAAAATACCATTCAGCTTGTGTTTTATTACAAAATGAAAACTAAAAGCATCTTGCCCCCGCTCCGCCTCTCCTTTATATTTTTGTGATTTGGTGCCCCTGGATCTTCAGTGGCTGTTATAGTGCAAATGCTGTTGAGTGTAATTAGTTTAGATGTAAGCCACTTTGTTTGTTTATCTTTCTTCTGTTTTACCAGTGTTTTCTTTTGACCATGGAATTGTTGGTTGTAGATTAACTTCCTGGTCGTAGAATTTTCGCGTTTGCTTGGAGGATGCAGGGCTGTCAAAACTCTGACAGAAGTGGATATGAAGTTCTCTGATCAGTCTCTTGTGCTGCCTGTAGCATCTTTTTGCAAGCTGATGAAGTGTTTTTAATCATCATAAAGCAGACTCTTGCTTTTTCAAAACAACTATTTATTCGGGAGTTTCATCTTTCTATGTCAATTTACTAAACTTAATTGTATGTAGAATTTGTGATTGTGACAGCAGGGTATGTATATTATAGCAGTGATTGTGGCAGTGGGTTTTATAATACTTTAGCTGTTAAATGGGTTCCTTCGGTTTATTTGTTGTGTCTGTTCTTTGCCAAATCAATCATGGTTTTGTGTCTTTTGTTTTGTCATCAGTCTCTACAGTGACAAAATTGAAGCAGTTAAAATTGTTATTTGTGCTTGTAATATGCATACCTCTTTTCTTTGTTTTTTTGTTTTGTCATGTAATTATATGACATATCCTTTACCTGTTTTGTTGAACATTGTTTCTTTTAGAAACATATAAAATGTATTGGTGTAGAACACAACCAGAATTTCCTTTTGGAAGGTTCCAACTAATTTCTAGAAATGAGGGTGGCTGGGGAAAAGGTCTCATGTTTAAAACAAAAAAAATACGGGCCGTTTTTAAGATTAAAAAACTTCTTTTCAATGTTTCAGGGACTCTTTTGAATAGAAATTCAATGGCCAAAGTACCTACTGTCAAATATTTAAACTGAAGGTCTTCAACGCTTTAATTTTTTAGCATTAACATGATTTGCTGTTGAAATTTTAGGATATTAGAAGTTGCGACATAATGGGCAAAACTTTGCATGTAATATGCGAAGTAGTTTCTAAATATTTATAGATAAAGATAAAGTATAAAGTATTTATCTAGTATTCTTTAGTTAATCCTAAAAGATTTTATAGAAAAATATTTATCTAAATGGGTAAATAATGAGATGACGAGATAATACACGTGAAAGACATATCTACTAACATGTTTTAATTCTTGTTTGAATTTTAAATTTCAATTACTTAAGGTATTTAACGAAATCTTTACAAGATTTTTCTATATTTTCTTTAAAAATATTTTTGTAGATGCCTCATTAACTAGATGGGAAGTCGATGCGTGTGGAACAAGTTGTTTGTAATGAAATTTTGGTTGAATCATTTTTTGTTTACAGTGAAAATGAAATCTACCATTATTTTTTATATTTTTTGATCTATACAATATTTTACAGAAACTAGGTTTTATCATTCAGTAGTCTTGAGAAGTTTGGAACATATGAATCGTGATGCTTCTGTGTCCTACTTAGGATTTTCCTAAATTCTATGTTTTCGAAAAGTGACTTCTAGGTCTCCAGGACATGACGTCCCGATTCTTGAGTAGCAGCCTCCTGCTAATATCTATTAAAAACAGATGTCTTGAATGAAATATTTGAGTTTTTTGTGGTTTGGTGACAGCCTGAAAATATTTCCTTTTTGTATTATTTTTGTTTTTTGTTGTTAATGGTAAGTGTAGCTGACTTGAACTTTCTAAAGTAGGCTACCAAGGAAGTAAAAATGCAGTCAAAATTGTTGAATTGGTTCAGTAGAAGCTTACACAACCGTCTTGTGTCGTTGACGGTTGTGTCAACCTGTCAACGTTGCGTTAGAAAAAATGGGGAATTTAGTTTCTAACAGAAAACAACTCCATATGTAGTTATGTTGCTTTTGGTAGTAGTGGGGGACAAATAGAAACAAATGTGTGAAAAATAAAAAAAAATATGTTAAAACATATGGCAGAAAACAGCTTAAGAAGGTGTAATTTTCTTTTGATGCTATAGTTGTCTATGGGAACCAAGGGATTGTTAATATTAAATTCTTATGGACGGAAACTGTTGTTAAGTTTAACAAATTAGTTGTGTCTTTTAGTTTCAAGGTTTGACTTGGCAACAAGAAGAAAACGGGGTACTGCTTTAAAAACTGTATAATTTTGAAAAAAAGAAGCGGTTTTCAGGTAGGAACTATTAACAGCATTTTACGGGATAAATTTGCCGCAATGTGGAATTTTAGACAGAAGGTAATAATAATAAATTTATATAATTGAGTACTGTAACGCACAGTATGCTTTTGTTTTTTAAAGTTTAAAAACTGTCTTGTTATGCTAACTGGCATTCAGATGCTTGACTATCTTTGATCGAGTCCAAAAGTGAAAGTTCAACTTAGTGTTAAGGCACGATCCAAAAACCGTCACCCATACAAACAGTAACTGATGTATGTCTTGTAATTGGCTAAAAAATCAATCATTTTGAGCTCACATTTTTGCTGTGGACCAATCCTTCTACAACCGAGATTCTATATCAATCCGAGACAAACTTGAATGCCGCTTAAGAAACTGTAATATATTTTGAAATCAAAGCCTTTTCACTATTTTCAGCCTTACTTGTATGCACATGTGTCAAGAGTCATAAAAAGCTTTTCTTGTTTTACTCTTGCTGCCTATGGTCTAACTCTAAAAGCCCAAGCTGAGGGGATTTCTGATGATGTACTAAAAGAAGCGGATTCACTATATGAAGATTGTAAATACAAGGAAGCTTACGACCTACTGAAACAGTTTAAGGTAATTGCCGGAGTTTTTTGTAGCTATTTAGATTTTCCCGTTATTTTGTCATAATGTATATTTTTACTTGAATCAATAGTCTGAAAAGGGGTCGTTCCAAAGACACGACTTTCTCGATACACATTTATCAAGTTCAAATTAAACCATTTTATTATTCACATACGTTATACATGTATATATTGGACATAGGCCCATGGAGAGACAAACTCGAAAAACTAGGCCTAGAAAAAGATAAAATAACACTACAATACAAAAATAAACACGACGGCGAAGATGCAATGAAGCAACAATAATATGAAAGTAGCAGCTAGCCCAGGATCCATAAATAAATATAAAAAAAATATAACTAAAAAAATCAATATTATTAAATATAAATTAATACTAGAAGATAGCCGAGAGGACCACATTCACCCAGAGCAATAAACCATACAAATAACATTATTATTTTAAATAGACGCTAAATTTCAGATAATCTTGAACTAAATGAAATTTAAGATTTCTTTTTATTAAATGGATAGAAGAAAATTTATCAATAAGATCCTTGTGAGTATCCCAGCACAAGGCTATTGACACAAACATAGCAAATTTAGATCTCTCAGTACTGTTCTTGTCAATGTAGATGCTCTTTTTTTGATGAGTGTTATAATTATGTAATTCTTGTGATTTGGAGAACAAGCTTTGATTGAGGTAATATGGCGGTAATTTCTTAATGTCATAATTGAATTTGAAAAGAATAGCTCAAAAAGTAAATTGTTGAGAAACTGGAAGTATATCTATATAAGTATATAAAGATGCTGTGGAAGACTTATTTTGAACTGCAATAGGTGATGGAATAAAAAGCTTCAGGATTCTTAGGGCTTTATTTTAAAAAATCTGTATTGGTTTAATATGGCTTTTAAATGTAGATAAGTATACTAAAGAACAATAATTAATATTAGACTGAATCAGAGCAAAATATACGCTTCGTAAAGAAGAGTAGGGCAATGCTTCAACATTTGCATTAAACCAACGTACCTTGAAATTTTTAAGCGTAGATTTTGAATGTGTGTTTTAAAAGATAAGCTTTCGTCAATCACAAGTCCAAGGTACTTTATCAATTCCACCCGATACATTGATAATCGATACTTTGAAGAAGTAACTCGGGTAATATGAGGGCAGATATTTGACTTTCTGCCGTAAATTATAAAATTAGTTTTTGATCAATTCAACATAAAGAAAGAAAAACGAGCAAAAATGGGGTTTTTAAAGGCCAAATGAAAATACTGAAAAAACACAACAAAGCGAATATTTCGAGGGGACAAACGCCTCTCTTCTTCAGCGCGAAACAAAAAAATATAATCAATGCGAGTGCCAAAGAACAAACCAACAAATAAAACGTGGAAAGTCAATGTGAATGTGAAAAAAAACAATGAAAAAACAAAACAAAAAAATTAAAAGATGAATAAAAATCAATAAAAGCCGAAAAATTTTAAGAATTAAAACCAAATCCCTAACAGCAATAAAAGTGAGTCATTCACCAATATCCGTGATTTGCAAAAAATTCAAAATGGAACCGCCATCGATGGATACTAGCGAGTAACTGAGAAATAAAAGACAAACATTCATTCACTCAAACCAAAACGAAACAGCATTGAATGAGTTTGAGAACTATGTCATCTGACTCCTGATTTTAATAATTGCATTGCTCGCATAAATTCAAAGCAATAAAATTTGGAGAACGCCAATTAAGAATATCAGAAAATGCAGTATCCAGTTTAGCCTCCAACTCCTCGTCATTCCTGTCAGAAAGTGAAACTACCGTATCATCAGCAAAATGTGTGTTGAGACACGGGATTGCTAAACCACGGTGAAGATCATTTATATAAATTATAAAAAGCAGAGGACCTAGTACATAGCCCTGAGGTACCCCAACCTTCGAAGACTAGGGAACAGGCGGAGAGAGGAAATTGCCTCCGTCTATTTGTTGCTTTCTTTTATCAAGATAAGATTTAACTAGTCCCAACGCCGGTCCGCGCACACCACTATTATTCAATTTACAAAAAGAATACAATGGGACATTGTATCGAATGCTTTTTTAAAATCTAAATATATTGTTGCTGGAATTTCACCTCTATCTAAGCATTCATGAATATATTGGATGAGAGCAAGTATAGCGTGTTCAGTATTGTGTCCAGACCTAAAACCAAATTAGGAATGTGAAGGAATTAGACGATTTAAGAAAATCATAAAACCTTTGATAAATTGCCTTCTCAAATATTTTAGAAAAAGCTGACAAAATTGAAATAGGGTGGTAATTTGATGGGTTTTCAAAAGTCACCTTTTTGAAGTGGAATTATGCCCGCTTCTTTAAAAGCAGAGGGGAAATTTTCAGTTTTAAATGAAAGATTAATTATATACTGTAATGGTAAAATTACTGCGGACAATATTACTTTAACAATTATAGAACTAGATCCGTCTGTTCCCGTTGAATTACCTGGATTTCGATCACGCACTATTTTTGTTATTTCAGACTGAGAAACAGGCCCTAGAAAAATTTAATTACTTTGAGGAGATGAAGACAGGGTATAAGACAAATGTTTGTTGCTGCGTGAATCAAACTGGTTCATTACTGATGAAACAATTTTCTCTCCTATATTAGCAAAATAAGTATTCAAAATATCAGCCATTTCTCCTTTTTATTAGTAATCGATCCATCCTCCAAACTAATAACTTCAGGAAACTTAGAATTCCTTTCTTTTTTTTATAAAAGAATTAACTGAAGACCACGTTTTGCTAGGAGAATTTTGAGCTTCTTCAAAAGACTCTTTATGATACCTATGTTTCGACAATAGTATCAGTGTGGCTAATTTATTTTTCAAAATTAAAAAAAAAATTATGTTATAATCAGTTGGAATTTTTAACTGCTTTTTAAATAAATGATTTTTTTTTCTTTACTGATGTTAAAATTCCAGACGTTGTCCATGGCCTTATAGGAAATTTTTCTCACTTAGCTGCGGCATTTTCAAACAGTTCGTGGTAACGAACTGTAAGTAAGGAGCGACCCGGCTCAATGGTAACCGAAACTCTAAAAAACGGAATTTTGATACCAATAGATACATCAAAAGAATAAGATTTTAATTCTGATTTCAAATATATAAGTTTCATCAAGTTTAATCTTACCTATCAAAAGTTAAGTTCCTGAGAAAATTTAGCTGATTTTCGGAAAAAGGCGGAAAGACCCCCTAAAAGTTATAGAACCTTAATGAAAATCACACCATCATGTTCAGCGTATCAGAGAACCCCACTGTAGAGGTTTCAAGCTCCTATCTACAAAAATGTGGAATTTTCCTTTTTTTGCCAGAAGAAAGGTCAGGGATGCGTTTTTATTTGTTTTTTGTTTTTTTTGTTTGTTTTTTTTTCTTTTCCCCAGGGGTGATCGTATCGACCCAGTGGTCCTAGAATATCATGGGAGGGCTCATTGGAACGGAAATTAAAAGTTCTAGTGCCCTTTTTAAGTGACAAAAAAAATGGAGGGCAACTAGGCCCCCTCCCACGCTCATTTTTATCCCAAAGTCACCCGATCAAAATTTTGAGAGAGCCATTTTGTTCAGCATGGTCGAAAATATTATAACTATGTCTTTTAGGATGACTTAATCCCTCGAAGCCCCCAGGGGGAGGGCTGAAAGTTATGAACTTTACCCAATGTTCACATATAGTATTGGTTATTGGGTAGTATACAGAAGTTTTCAGGGGGAATTTTTTCTGGTAGTGGGGGGTGGGGGGGGACGGGGGTTATATGGGAGGATCTTTTCATGAAGGAACTTTTCATGGGGGAAGGGACATTGCCATGAAGGGGGCGCCTGATTTCCCATCATTATTTTAAAAACAAATCAGAAATTAAATGTAAAAAAACAAGTTTTTCAACTGAAACTAATGAGCAACATCAAAACTTAAAACGAAAAAAAAATATTAGCTATATGATTGGGTTCACCTTCTAGTCAATGCCTTGCTTTTTAAGCCAAAGATTTTTTTAGTACTTTCATAAGAGCTATTTATTCTAATTAACGGCCTTGTGATTAAGGGGTCGTATTTAAAGAATTGGAACAAAATTTGAACTTTAGCTTAAAGAACAAGGTATTGACAAGGGGGCAAACCCCCTAATATACGTATTAAAATTATATGAATATAGAAGTTCGTTACGTAAGTTAATTCGTAAGTTACGTATATTTATTAGTAGAGTGCTAGGTACTATTTTGCAGAGACTTATAGGAATTACCATGCTATTTGCAGAGACGTATAAGAAATACTTTGCAGAGACGTATAGGAAAAACATTTCCAGAGCATGTACTTATAGATTTGCTTGCCTTATGTTCCTTGACGTCTTTCCAGAGCATGTACTTATGGATTTGGGTGGATTATGTTCCTTCCTGTGCTATTTGCCTAGGTTACGTTCCTTAGCACCTTTCCAAGGCAGATTACCAGACTGGTTATTGCTATTGATATCAATTGCACATGGAATTATACAAGAACCGTATAAGAAAACCCACGTCTGAGGCACTACACTTACACGTGAACATTCTAAAAAGCTGTCAACGCATGTTATTTGGAAGATTGCCTTAACTCGAGAGTAGTTTGTTATTAAAAAATTAGATGTTGCAATCAGAATTGTTTGATTGACATTTGCAAAAAAGGCGTAAGGGATTTGCGGATTGGAGTGTAACTAGAGAGTAGTTTGCTATTAAAAAATTGGACGCTACAATCAGAATTGTTTGATTGACATTTGCAAAAAAAGGGGGTAAGGGATTATCAGTTAAGGTAACCCCTCGGAGTTGATAACTCAGGCAATTTGTTATAAATTTGAGACAACATCAATATATGAAAATGGTTAATGATGATAGGATGACATTGTGAGTTGACCTAGCTTTACCTCTCCGATGTGTTCTGTATAATACACAAGTTGTGTTTGAACAGTGTTGTCAGTTTAAAATAGGGTCCAACGTTATAGTATACTAAAAAGTTGATACTAAGAGAGATGTAGATGGCAAGAAAATAATTTTAATAATGAAATTCAGAACAAAACTTAGAAATCCTTGCAAATCAAGTAGTAAGGTGTATGTGAGTACAAACCATCAAGGATCATAAGCACCAATGACCCTAACCAGCAGAAACGTCAACTTCCAAAGGTCCCCTATCCCCAAACTCGAAGGGTGCCCCCACCCCTCCAACTTTTTGGCCCCCTCCCCCCATTTTTTTTGGCAATTGACATTTTTTCTGATAACAAGTATCATTCATTACGAGCGTAGCTTTCAAATGTGAAACTTAAGTCCATTTTTGGATCGAAAAATAAACTATTTCTGTAAAATCTGAGTTAATAAGGTTTTTTGACCTTAAATTCTAGTTTTTTGTAAGAAAATTATGGAAAATACAATTTTCTGGTTCAAATGTGAAACTTAAGTCCATTTTTGGATAAAAAAATAAAACTATTTCCGTAAAATCTGAGTTAATTAGGGTTTTTGACCGTAAACTATAGTTTTGTGTAAGAAAATTATGGAAAATACAATTCTCTGGTTCAAATGTGAAACTTAAGTTCATTTTTGGATCGAAAAAATAAACTGTTTTTGTAAAATCTGAGTTAATAAGGGTTTTTGACCGTAAACTCTAGTTTTTTGTAAGAAAATTATGGAAAATACAATTTTCTGGTTCAAATGTGAAACTTGAGCCCATTTATGGATCAAAAAATAAAACAATTTTCTTAAAATCTGAGCTAATTAGGGTTTTCGACCGTAAACTAGTTTTTTGTAAGAAAATTATGGAAAATACAATTCTCTGGTTCAAATGTGAAACTTAAGTCCATTTTTGGATCGGAAAAATAAACTGTTTCTGTAAAATCTGAGCTAATAAGGGTTTTTGACCTTAAACTCTAGTTTTTTAAGAAAATTATGGAAAACAATTCTCTGGTTCAAATGTGAAACTTAAGTCCTTTTTTGGATCGAAAAATAAAACGATTTCCGTAAAATCAGAGTTAATAAGGGTTTTTGAACGTAAACTCTAGTTTTTTGTAAGAAAATTATGGAAAATGCAATTCTCTGGTTCAAAACTGAAACTTCAGCCCATTTATGGATCGAAAAATAAAGCTATTTCCGTAAGATGTGATCTAATAAGGGTTTTTGACCATAAACTATATTTTTTTGTAGGAAAATTATGCAAAACACAATTTTCTGGCTCAAATGTGAAACGTCCTTTTTTGGATCGAAAAAATAAACTGTTTCTGTAAAATCTGAGCTAATAAGGGTTTTTGACCGTAAACTCTAGTTTTTTGTAAGAAAATTACGGAAAATACAATTCTCTGGTTCAAATGTGAAAATTACGTCCTTTTTTGGATCGAAAAATAAAACTATTTCTGTAAAATCTGAGCTAATAAGGGTTTTGACCGTAAACTCTATTTTTTTGTAAGAAAATTATGGAAAATACAATTCGCTGGTTCAAATGTGAAACTTAAAACCTTTTTTGGATCGAAAAATAAAACTATTACTGTAAAATCTGAGCTAATAAGGGTCTTTGACCGTAAACTCTATTTTTTTGTAAGAAAATTATGGAAAATACAATTCGCAGGTTCATATGTGAAACTTGAGTCCTTTTTTGGATCGAAAAATAAAACGATTTCTGTAAAATCTGAGTTAATAAGGGTTTTTGACCGTAAACTCTAGTTTTTTGTAAGAAAATTATGGAAAATACAATTCGCTGGTTCAAATGTGAAACTTAAGTCCTTTTTTGGATCGAAAAATAAAACGATTTCTGTAAAATCTGAGTTAATAAGGGTTTTTGACCGTAAACTCTAGTTTCTTGTAACAAAATTATGGAAAATACAATTCTCTAGTTCACATGTGAAACTTAAGTCGAGTTTCTGATACTCATAATGATGATGAGGATTGATGGTTCTAATTCATTATTTTTTTTCATAAAACAAACTATTTTTCTTTGAACTTTGAAATTATTCAACTTTATTTATTTTTTGTGGCACTCTCACTATGACTCTGTTTGTTTGTTGTGTCTGTGCGTGTCTCGTCTCTATATGTGTGTGTCATCTCTATGGGTGTGTCGTCTCTGTTTTTGTGTCTTCTCTGTATGTTTGTCGTCTCTTTGCGTGTGTCGTCTCTTTGTGTGTTTCGTCTCTGTGTGTGTGTATCATCTCTTTGTGTATGTTGTCTTTGTGTGTTTGTCCTCTCTGTGTGTGTGTGTCGTCTCTCTCTCTATGTGTCTCGTCTCTGTGTGTTTTGTCGTCTCTTTGCATGTGTCGTCTCTATGTGTAAGTCCTCACTTTGAGTTTGTCGTCTCTGTGTGTGTGTCGTTTCTGTGTTTGTGTCGTCTCTGTGCGGGTCTTGTCTCTGTGTGTGTGTGTGTTTGTGTTGTCTCTATGCGTGTCTCGTCTCTATGTATGTTTCGTATCTGTGTGTGTGTGTCCCGTCTCTCTGGGTGTGTGTGTGTTGTCTCTCTGTGTGTGTGTATTTTCCTATGTATGCGAGAAAAGGATGTTGATATAGAATTTAATCACTCTTATACTTAGATTTTGTGAAATTGCTGTATTGTCTGTCTAGGAAGCGACTTCAATCGATAATGAATGTTAATAGAGAGTTTCATAAAAACATATTTCATAATTTCCTATAATAAAATTTCTGTATTGTGTATCCAAGAGATGAATTCAAGAAGGAGTTTGTTACTTACTTACTTACCTACTTCCTACTTACTTGCAATTTTTTCATAATGACATATCCAACAACGGATGTTGATAAAGATTTTATTCATTCTGATACCTAGATTTTGTCAATGTTACCTCATGTGTCTGACAATAGATGTATGCAAATTCCTTTTCTCACATCTCCGATGTTTTAATGGACATTCTAAACTTTTGATATGCTAGCTTACTCTAAAAATAATGAACGCAACAATGTAATGCATAATATATTTTAATGAAATAATGCTATATAGAATATTAATACAAAATTATATTATGACACATAGTCATACACACGTTCACTCTTAAACATCCAGAAACGATGGTACCATGATATAGAATAGTTTTTACCATGTCTTATACATTTATCACGATCAGGTATGTCCTTAGGTATCCAGTGCGCGAAAAACCTGACCTCGTCTTCAGGACGATGATAAACCCCTTCAAATTTAGGACACTTAAATTCTTCTAGATTGAAAATTGGAATCCTAGGGTCAAACTTTTGAATTAAGACTTTATCTGTAGGTACATTGCCCTTTACGTAGAGTGCTTCAACCCCGAAAAAGCTGCAAATTTCACTGACTTCCTCCTGGACATTTCTCAGTTCCTGACCACTATTATTAAGTCGCGTAATCACTCTATCGTAGAATCCCAGTCTGTTTATTCAATGTAATGTAGTACTCCACAAGATTTTATCATGCTCATACATGTTGTAGTGCACTAACCAGTGATAACAGTGAATTTCTTGGAGTTCCATTAACAATAATAAATATTTACATTGAAATGTAACACAAAAAGATGATTTCTTAAAACCTATGAATTCTGTGTCATACAGTCCTATCATCTTGGAAGCTATTAATGTAGTTGTTAAGAAGAGAAATACATCATCAAACTTTTATACCTTCGCTCAAGGTTGAATGGAGCTATGGCTAGGGGGAATGACTCCTAAAACCATCTGAATTCATTGTGGGGAGGAGTCATAAAACCCTTAGAATTCATTGCGGGGAGGAGTCATAGAACTCTCGGTATCTATTGCATGCAAATGAAGTCTGGAAATTACAATTTTTTTTATAATTTCTGTATTGTGTATCCAAGAGGTGAATTCAAGAAAGATATTTTGCCATTTTAAGATACGTACAAAAAAAAGATAAAAAATAAATAAAGTTGAATAATTTCAAAGTTAATTTGTCATTTTAAGATACGTACAAAAAAAGATAAAAAAATAAATAAGGTTGAATAATTTCAAAGTTAAAAAAAAAATAGTTTGTTTTATGTAAAAAAATAATGAATTAGAACCATCAATCCTCATCATCATTATAAGTGTCCAAAACTCGACTTAAGTTTCACATTTGAACTACAGAATTGTATTTTCCATATTTTCTTACAAGAAACAAGAGTTTACGGTCAAAAACCCTTATTAGCTTAGATTTTATGGAAATAGTTTTGTTTTCCGATCCAAAAATAGACTTAAGTTTCACATTTGAGCCAGAGAATGGTATTTTCCATAATTTTCTTAAAAAAAACTAGTTTACGGTCAAAAACCTTAATTAGCTCAGATTTTACGGAAATAGTTTTATTTTTCTATCCATAAATGGACTTAAGTTTCACATTTGAATCAGAGAGAATTGTATTTTCCATAATTTCCTTACAAAAAACTAGAGTTTACGGTCAAAAACCCTCATTAGATCGGATTTTACGGGAATAGTTTTATTTTTCGATCCATAACTGGACTTAAGTTTAACATTTTAACCAGATACTTGCATTTCCCATAATTTTATTGCAAAAAACTAGATCTTACGGTCAAAAACCTTATTAACTCAGATTTTACGGAAATAGTTTTATTTTTCGATCAAAAAAGGGACTCAAGTTACACATTTGAACCAGAGAATACTATTTTAAATACTTTTCTTACAAAAAACTAGAGTTTACGGTCAAAAATCCTTATTAGCTCAGATTTTACAGAAATCGTTTTATTTTTCGATCCAAAAAAGGACTCAAGTTTCACATTTGAAGAAGAGAATTGTATTTTCCATAATTTTCTTACAAAAAACTAGAGTTTACGGTCAAAAACCCTTATTAGCTCAGATTTTACAGAAACAGTTTATTTTTTCGATCCAAAAATGTACTTAAGTTTCACATTTGAACCAGAGAATTGTATTTTCCATAATTTTCTTGCAAAAAACTAGAGTTTACGGTCAAAAATTCTTATTAACTCAGATTTTACAGAAATAGTTTTTTTTTTTGATCCATAAATAGGCTTAAGTTTCACATTTGAACCAGAGAATTGTATTTTCCATAATTTTCATGCAAAAAACTAGAGTTTACGGTCAAAAATTCTTATTAACTCAGATTTTACAGAAATAGTTCTATTTTTCGATCCATAAATAGACTAAAGTTTCACATTTGAACCAGAGAATTGTATTTTCCATAATTTTCTTACAAAAAACTAGACTTTACGGTCAAAAACCCTTATTAACTCAGATTTGACGGAAATAGTTCTATTTTTTAATCAAAAATGGACTTAAGTTTCACATGTGAACCAGCGAATTGTATTTTACATAGTTTTCTTACAAGAAACTAGAGTTTACGGTTAAAAACTCTTATTAGCTCAGATTTTACAGAAATCGTTTTATTTTTCGATCCAAAAAAGCACTTAAGTTTCACATTTGAACCAGAGAACTGCATTTTACGTAATTTTATTAAAAAAAACTAGAGTTTACGGTCAAAAACCATTATTAGCTCAGATTTTACATAAACAGTTTATTTTTTCGATCTAAAAATGGACTTAAGTTTCACATTTGAACCAGAGAATTGTATTTTCCATCATTTTCTTACAAAAAACTATAGTTTACGTTCAAAAAACCCTAATTATCTCCCATTTTACGGCAATTGTTTTATTTTTCGACCCATAAATGGGCTGAAGTTTCACATTTGAACCAGAGAACTGTATTTTCCAAAATTTTATTACAAAAAACTAGAGTTTACGGTCAGAAACCCTTAGTAACTCAGATTTTACAGGAAACGTTTTATTTTGCTATCCAAAAAAGGTCTCAAGTTTCACATATGAACTAGAAAATTGTATTTTCCATAATTTTTTTACAAAAAACTATAATATACGGTCAAAAACCTTTATTAGCTCAGATTTTACCGAAATAGTTTATTTTTTCGATCCAAAAACGGACTTAAGTTTCACATTGGAACAAGAGAATCGTATTTTCAATAATTTTCTTACAAAAAACTATAGTTTACGGTCAAAAACCCTTATTAGCTCAGATTTTACAGAAATAGTTTTATTTTTCGATCAATAAAAGGACTTAAGTTTCACATTTGAACCAGAGAATTGTATTTTCCATAATTTTCTTACAAAAAACTAGAGTTTACGGTCAAAACCCTTATTAGCTCAGATTTTACAGAAATCGTTTTATTTTTCGATCCAAAAAAGGACTTAAGTTTCACATTTGAAGAAGGGAATTGTATTTTCCATAATTTTCTTACAAAAAAATAGAGTTTACGGTCAAAAACCCATATTAGCTCAGATTTTACAGAAACAGTTTATTTTTTCGATCCAAAAATGAACTTAAGTTTCACATTTGAACCAGAGAATTGTATTTTCCATAATTTTTCAAAAACTAGAGTTTACGGTCAAAAATTTTATTAACTCAGATTTTACGGAAATAGTTTTATGTTTCAATCAAAAATGGACTTAAGTTTCACATTTGAACCATAGAATTGTATTTTCCATAATTTTCTTACAAAAAACTAGAGTTTACGTTCAAAAACCCTTATTAACTCAGATTTTACAGAAATCGTTTTTTTTTTCGATCCAAAAAAGGACTTAAGTTTCACATATGAACCAGAGAATTGTATTTTCCATCAATTTATTACAAAAAACTATAGTTTACGGTCAAAAACCCTAATTAGCTCAGATTTTATGGAAATAGTTATTTTTTTCGATCCAAAAATGAACTTAAGTTTCAAATTTGAACCAGAGAATTGTATTTTGCATAATTTTCTCACAAAAAACTATACTTTATGGTCAAAACCACTAATTAGATCACACCTTACGGCAATAGCTTTACTTTTCGACCCGTAAATGGGCTGAAGTTTAAGATTTGAACCAGAGAACTTTATTTTCCATAATTTGCTTACAAAAAACTAGAGTTTAAGGTCAAAAACCCTTAGTAGCTCTGATTTTACAGAAAACGTTTTATTTTTCGATCCAAAAAAGGTCTTAAGTTTCACATTTGAACCAGAGAATTGTATTTTCCATAATTTTCTTAAAAAAAACTATAGTTTACGGTCAAAAACCTTAATTAGCTCAGATTTTACTGAAACAGTTTATTTTTTCGATCCAAAAATGGACTTAAGTTTCACATTTGAACCAGAGAATTGTATTTGCCATAATTTTCTCACAAAAAACTAGTTTACGGTCAAAAACCCTAATTAGCTCAGATTTTACTGCAATAGTTTTATTTTTCGACCCGAAAATGGACTTAAGTTTAAGATTTGAACCATAGAATTGTATTTTCCATAATTTTCTTACAAAAAACTAGAGTTTACGGTCAAAAACCCTTATTAACTCAGATTTTACAGAAATCGTTTTATTTTTCGATCCAAAAAAGGACTCAAAGTTAATTTGTCATTTTAAGATACGTACAAAAAAAAGATAAAAAAATAAATAAGGTTGAATAATTTCAAAGTTAAAAAAAATAGTTTGTTTTATGAAAAAAAATAATGAATTAGAACCATCAATCCTCATCATCATTATGAGTGTCCAAAACTCGACTTAAGTTTCACATTTGAACTACAGAATTGTATTTTCCATAATTTTCTTACAAGAAACTAGAGTTTACGGTCAAAAACCCTTATTAGCTTAGATTTTATGGAAATAGTTTTGTTTTACGTTCCACAAATAGACTTAAGTTTCACATTTGAACCAGAGAATTGTATTTTCCATAATTTTCTTACAAAAAACTATAGTTTACGGTCAAAAACCTTAATTAGCTCAGATTTTACGGAAATAGTTTTATTTTTCGATCCATAAATGGACTTAAGTTTCACATTTGAATCAGAGAGAATTGTATTTTCCATAATTTCCTTACAAAAAACTAGAGTTTACGGTCAAAAACCCTTATTAGCTCAGATTTTACGGAAATAGTTTTATTTTTCGCTCCATAAATGGACTTAAATGTAACATTTGAGCCATAGAATTGTATTTTCCATAATTTTCTTGCAAAAGACTAAATCTTACGGTCAAAAACCTTATTAGCTCAGATTTTACGGAAATAGTTTATTTTTTGATCAAAAAAATGGACTTAAGTTTCACATTTGAACCAGAGAATTGTATTTTCCATAATTTTCTTACAAAGAACTAGAGTTTACGGTCAAAAATCCTTATTAACTCAGATTTTACAGAAATCGTTTTATTTTTCGATCCAAAAACAGACTTAAGTTTCACATATGAACCAGAGAATTGTATTTTCCATAATTTTCTTACAAAAAACTAGAGTTTACGGTCAAAACCCTTATTAGCTCAGATTTTACATGAAATCGTTTTATTTTTCGATCCAAAAAAGGACTTAAGTTTCACATTTGAAGAAGTGAATTGTATTTTCCATAATTTTCTTACAAAAAACTAGAGTTTACGGTCAAAAACCCATATTAGCTCAGATTTTACAGAAACAGTTTATTTTTTCGATCCAAAAATGTACTTAAGTTTCACATTTGAACCAGAGAATTGTATTTTCCATAATTTTCTTGCAAAAAACTAGAGTTTACGGTCAAAAATTCTTATTAACTCAGATTTTACAGAAATAGTTTTATTTTTCGATCCATAAATAGGCTTAAGTTTCACATTTGAACCAGAGAATCGTATTTTCCATAATTTTCTTACAAAAAACTAGAGTTTACGGTCAAAAACCCTTATTAACTCAGATTTTACGGAAATAGTTTTATTTTTCGATCAAAAATGGAAGTTTCACATTTGAACAAGAGAATTGTATTTTCCATAATTTTGTTACAAAAAACTAGAGTTTACGGTCAGAATCCATTATTAACTCAGATTTTACAGGAATCGTTTTTTTTTTTGATCCAAAAAAGGACACAAGTTTCACATTTGAGCCAGGAAACTGCATTTTACATCATTTTCTTACAACAAAATATAGTTTACGGTCAAAAACCCTAATTAACTCAGATTTTCCAGGAACAGTTTTATTCTTCGATCCAAAAGAGGACTTAAGTTTCACATTTGAACCAGAGAATTGTATTTTCCATAATTTTCTTACAAAAGTAGAGTTTACGGTCAAAAACCTTATTAGCTCAGATTATACAGAAATAGTTTATTTTTTCGATACAAAAATGGACTTAAGTTTCACATTTGAACCAGAGAATTGTATTTTCCATAATTTTCTTACAAAAAACTATAGTTTACGGTCAAAAACCCTAATTAGCTCCGATTTTACGGAAATAGTTTTATTTTTCGATCCATAAATGGGCTTAAGTTTCACATTTGAACCAGAGAATTGTATTTTCCATAATTTTCTTACAAAAAACTAGAGTTTACGGTCAAAAACCCTTATTAACTCTGATTTTACAGAAAACGTTTTATTTTTCGATCCAACAAAGGACTTAAGTTTCAAATTTGAACCAGAGAATTGTATTTTCCATAATTTTCTTACAAAAAACTATAGTTTAGGGTCAAAAACCTTAATTAGCTCAGATTTTACAGAAATAGTTTATTTTTTTTCGATCCAAAAATGGACTTAAGTTTCACATTTGAAACAGAGAATTGTATTTTCAATAATTTTCGTACAGAAAAATATAGTTTAGGTTCAAAAACCCTAATTAGCTCAGATTTTACGGAAATAGTTTTATTTTTCGATCCATAAATGGGCTTAAGTTTCACATTTGAACCAGAGAATTGTATTTTCCATAATTTTCTTACAAAAAACTAGAGTCTACGGTCAAAAACCCTTATTAACCCAGATTTTACAGAAATAGTTTTATTTTTCGATCCAAAAAAGCACTTAAGTTTCACACTTCAACCAGAGAATCGTATTTTCCATAATTTTCTTACAAAAAACGAGTTTACAGTCAAAAACCCTAATTAGCTCAGATCTTAAAGAAAAAGTTTATTTTTTCGATCCAAAAATGAACTTAAGTTTCACATTTGAACCAGAGAATTGTATGTTCCATAATTTCCTCACAAAAAACTATAGTTTACGGTCAAAAACCCTAATTAGCTCAGATTTTACGGAAATAGTTTAATTTTTTGATCCATAAATGGACTTTAGTTTCACATTTGAACCAGAGAATTGTATTTTCCATAATTTTCTTACAAAAAACTAGAGTTTAAGGTTAAAAACCCTTATTAACTCAGATTTTACAGAAATAGTTTATTTTTCGATCCAAAAATGGACTTAATTTTCACATTTGAAAGCTACGATCGTAATTAATGATACTTGTTATGAGAAAAAATGTCAATTGCCAAAAAAAATAAAAAAAAAGAAAAAAAATGGGGGGAGGGGGCCAAAAAGTTGGAGCGGAGGGGGCATCCTTCGAGTTTGGGGATAGGGGACCTTTGGGGGGTTGTTGTTTCTGCTGGTTAGGGTCATTGGTGCTTATGATCCTTGATGGTTCGTACTCACATACACCTTACTACTTGATTTGCAAGGATTTCTAAGTTTTCGTCTGAATTTCATTATTAAAATTATTTTCTTGCCATCTACATCTCTCCTAGTATCAACTTTTTAGTATACTTTAACGTTGGACCCTAATTTAAACTGACAACACTGTTCAAACAAAACTTGTGTATTATACAGAACACATCGGAGAGGTAAAGCTAGGTCAACTCACAATGTTATTCTATTATCATTCACAATTTTCATAGATTGATGTTGTCTCAAATTTATAACAAATTGCCTGAGTTAACAACTCCGAGGGGTTACCTTAACTGATAATCCCTTACCCCCTTTTTTTGCAAATGTCAATCAAACAATTCTGATTGTAGCGTCCAATTTTTTAATAACAAACTACTCTCGAGTTACACTCTAATCCGCAAATCCTTTACCCCTTTTTTGCAAATGTCAATCAAACAATTATGATTGCAACATCCAATTTTTTAATAACAAACTACTCTCGATTTAAGGCAATCTTCCAAATAACATGCGTTGACAGCTTTTTAGAATGTTCACGTGTAACTGTAGTGCCTCAGACGTGGGTTTTCTTGTACGGTTCTTGTATAATTCCATGTGCAATTGATATCAATAGCAATAACCAGTCTGGTAATCTGCCTTGGAAAGGTGCCAAGGAACGTAACCTAGGCAAATAGCACAGGAAGGAGCATAATCCACCCAAATCCATAAGTACATGCTCTGGAAAGACGTCAAGGAACATAAGGCAAGCAAATCTATAAGTACATGCTCTGGAAATGTTTTTCCTATACGTCTCTGCAAAGTATTTCCTATACGTCTCTGCAAATAGCATGGTAATTCCTATACAACTCTGCAAAATAGTACCTAGCCCTCTATTAATAAATATACGTAACTTACGAATTAGCTTACGTAACGAACTTCTATATTCATATATTTTTAATACGTATATTAGGGGGTTTGCCCCCTAGTCAATACCTTGTTCTTTAAGCTAAAGTTCAAATTTTGTTCCAATTCTTTAAAGATGATCCCTTAATCACAAAGGCCGTTAATTAGAATAAATAGCTCTTATGAAAGTACTAAAAAAATCTTTGGCTTAAAAAGCGAGGCATTGACTAGAAGGTGAACCCAATCATATAGCTAATATTTTTGTGTTCGTTTTAAGTTTTGATGTTGCTCCTTACTTTCAGTTGAAAAACTTGTTTTTTATATTTAATTTCTGATTTTTTTTTAAAATAATGATGGGAAATCCGGTGCCCCCTTCATAGCAATGTCCCTTCCCCCATGAAAACTTCCTTCATGAAAAGATCCTCCCATATAACCCCCGACCCACCCCCGCCCCCCAACTACCAGAAAAAATTCCCCCTGAAAACTTCTGTATACTTCCCAATAACCAATACTATATGTTAACATTGGGTAAAGTTCATTACTTTCAGCCCTCCCCCTGGGGGCTTTAAGGGATAAAGTCATCCTAAAAGACATAGTTATAATATTTTCGACCATGCTGAACAAAATGGCAATCTCAAAATTTTGATCGGTTGACTTTGGGAAAAAAATGACCGTGGGAGGGGGCCTAGTTGCCCACCATTTTTTCTTGTCACTTAAAGCGGGCACTAGAACTTTTAATTTCCGTTCCAATGAGCCCTCCCACGATATTCTAGGACCATTGGGTCGATACGATCACCCCTGGGGAAAAGAAAAAAAAAACAAAAAAAACAAAAAACAAATAAACACGCATCCCTGATCTTTCTTCTGGCAAAAAAAGGAAAAGTCCACATTTTTGTAGATAGGAGATTGAAACCTCTACAGTAGGGTTCTCTTATACGCTGAATATGATGGTGTGATTTTCATTAAGGTTCTATAACTTTTAGGGGGTCTTTCCCCCTTTTTCCCAAAATCAGCCAAAT
Organism: Artemia sp. Qi Xiang Cuo; assembly: GCF_049724085.1. Lineage (NCBI taxonomy): Eukaryota > Metazoa > Arthropoda > Branchiopoda > Anostraca > Artemiidae > Artemia > Artemia sp. Qi Xiang Cuo. The sequence goes on along the minus strand of NC_142805.1, from coordinate 55,853,269 downwards.
TTTCTCAGGTGCGTAACTTTTGATAGGTAAGATTAAACTTGATGAAACTTATATATTTGAAATCAGAATTAAAATAGGATTCTTTTGATGTATCTATTGGTATCAAAATTCTGTTTTTTAGAATTTCGATTACCATTGAGCCGGGTCGCTCCTTACTTACAGTTCGTTACCACGAATTATTTGAAAATGCCGCAGCTAAGTGAGAAAAATTTCCTATAAGGCCCTGGACAACGTCTGGAATTTTAACATCAGTAAAGAAAAAAAACCATTTATTTAAAAAGCAGTTAAAAATTCCAACTGATTATAACATAATTTTTTTTTTAATTTTCAAAAATAAATTAGCCACACTGATACGATTGTCGAAACATATGTATCGGGAAATCGTAAAATAATTGAATTACTCAGTAATAGACAAGTTTTCAGTATTTTAATCATCTTTAAAATACAATCCATTATTGAGCATTCTAGCTTATTCTAATAAATGCAAGGTTTTCATTTTTGTCAGGGATCGGGGCTATAACTCATCATTTGAAATTTATTAGTTCCCTGTGTGTGAAGCGTGGCTATTTGTAGGCTCTGCTACAATGTTTCAAGTGTTTCTTAAGGAGGATTTAGTCCATTTAAACATAATGTTTTTCTTTCTTTTTTTCGGGGGGGGGGGCTGCCCATGGGCACTCCCGATGTATATCAGATACATTTGAATACGGCCGATTATTTCCTGCATGGTAATCTTGCACTAGTTATATTTCAGACTAAGATATCCCTAGATAGATTTGCCTTATGGGCAGCAGTTTTTCACATGATTGCTGTTGAGTTCGGATTTGTGATAGTGTTTTTTTGTGCTGAATAAGATCTAGATTACTAGAACTCTTAAAACTTTGATCACTGAGCTTTGTTTGGGGCACAAATTCACTTGTTATTTTTATTTTTTAATAACATGATATTCTTATAATCGACTTCTCTCTTCTTCCTTTTCTGTATCTCTTTTGGCGGGGATCCTCATGTGAAGAGAAACTTTTATTTTCCAGCACCAACTAGATCCTAGATAACTAGATTCACAAACAATTAAATCTCTAAAGTTTGTTTGAGTTTGAACTCCATTTTTATTTCTCTTTTTTAGTAATGTTTTTCTTATGATCGACTTTAACCTTTTCCTTTCTTTATATATGTTTTTGATGGAAACATTAATATCACAAGAAAGGCATTTAAAAAAAAAATATGGGTAATTTTGTTCACTAACTAGTGTTAGGGGATATTTTGATTAATCGATATATCGATATTTTTACTTTCGATATTCGACATATCGATATTGATATTTCGGATCAGTTTTTTGCTAGCTTTGGACTTGCCGAAGTTCATTCACGCAAATGGTAAATAAAGGGTACAGCGATGGTACTTGTTTCTTCTGATCGAGATTCAGCAGCCAGCAAGGCCAAATCTATCGCGTTTGCAATTTTGCTCTCAGCTTGTTGAAGATTGTCAGGTGAAATATGCATTTTCTTGAAACGCGGGCCAAGATATGTGGTAATTACGACGGGTGTGACTTGACCAAGGCATATAAACCTACAATACATTTTATTCAGCAAAGCCTTTCGAAGCTCATCAGCCACATCTGAGAATCCACTTAAATCTACCTGAACAAGGTGGCGTCTCAAAATCTTAGACAAATGCAGGACTTTCGAGATGGGGGATAGATTTTAGATTAGAGGTCAATAGTTGCCTCTTCAAAGGGTGTAAGCACCGCAATCACGGTTGAAATAACACCCCACTAACTATCAGTTAGTATGAAGTCCACTTTACTGAGAAGCGCAAGCGATCTTGTTACCGACTCTTTCAAATCTTGTAGACTACGCAACATAGTGAAGAACGAATTGTATCCAGTGGTCACATCAGGTTTTAGTTTTTTGGTGCATGCATTGTCAATAGAGATTTGAAACTGGCGCAACTTATCGGTAGCTACCACACTACGTCTGAAAAAGCTGACAATATTTCTAGCCTTTTGGAGAGAGGCAACAATTTAGCAGTGTCGTTAATAGCACCCCCCATGTCAAATTTAGAGTATATGCGAAGCACAAAACATGTGTCCATCCTTTACCTACTTGGGATCCAGCATTCTTTACGGCCCGAACTATATATATATATATATATATATATATATATATATATATATATATATATATATATATATATATATATATATATATATATATATATATATATATATATATATATATATATATTTATTTATATATATATATATATATATATATATATTATATATAAGTTTACCCTACAAAGACAAAACAGACACTGAATAAAAACCAGGCAGGAATCAATGAAAAAGAATTTACCAAGATGATTGGGCAAGAATCTTTTGCCTTGCAATAGTTTTAGCTGGTCTACATTTTCGTTTTTCATTAGATATGCAAATAGGTTCTTTTAAGTTATACCGGGTGAAAATATTGATCGAGTCCTTCAAGATTAAACTTTCGTAAATTGGGCTTAATGAAATATCTCCAGTATCTCTATTTATTGCTAAATTTTGGTTCTTATATTTTTTTTTTATCTCAATTACCTCTATAAAAGTTTGTGGTATGCCATTTACAGTTGATATTAAGGTTGCTTCGTCAAGGATATTCTCTTCTGCAATGGTTACCCAATGAAACTCATTGAAAATATCATAGATAGACTATTAAAAAAGATAAAAGAACAAAATAGGGAGCTTGTCCCCCTTGATTCAGTTACCCCGGCAATTGAGAAAAAAACTTTTATCGCTTTACCATACATCCCGAAACTTGGCGATAAACTCAGAAAAATTAAAAAAAAAATCTCTGTTTCTTTCAAAACCGAACAAAAAGTTGAACACTTTTTCAACTCAGGAAAGGATAAAACTGACCCTGTACTGGGTAGTGGTGTCTACAGAATCCTGTGTTCTTGTGGGAAATTTCACATTGGTAGGACTCATCAACAACTAGGTGAACGTTTGCATGAGCACAAAATTTCAATAGATAAGTCCCTGAGATTAAAAAATAACAATGACAACTTTGATTCGGCGGTGGCTTCGCATATTTTCATAAATCCGACCCATCTAGTTCTTTTTGACGAGGCAACCTTAATATCAACTGTAAATGGCTTGCCACAAACTTTTGAAGAGGTAATTGAGATAAAAAAATATATGAACCAAAATTTAGGAATAAATAGAGATACTGGAGATATTTCATTAAGCCTAATTTACGACAGTTTAATTTTGAAGGACTCAATCAATATTTTCACCCGGTATAATTTAAAAGAACCTATTCGCATATCTAATGAAAACCGAAAATGTAGACCAGCTAAAACTATTGCAAGGCAAAAGATTCTTGCCCAATCATCTTGGTAAATTCTTTTTCATTGATTCCTGTCTGGTTTTTATTCAGTGTCTGTTCTGTCTTTATAAGGTAAACTTTGAAAGGTTAGATTTTCGTTTTTTTCTCTTTGTCTCCTTTTTTGTTTAGCACTGAGGACGACTTGGCGGAGGTCCTTGTCGAAATATTTGCTTATTTTTTGTCTTCTTCATGGTTCACCACTGGCTGACAAAATCCTCGTTTTTTCACCCTTTTTGATTTTATTTTTCATTTTGTTAGTTTTTTTTCCTCTGTAAGTTTCATTTGAATATATATATATATATATATATATATATATATATATATATATATATATATATATATATATATATATATATATATATATATATATTTATATATATATCTGATTTCCTAGATTGCTTAAAGTTTTCACTTTCTGTTTAAATTCACTAGTTTTTTTTTATTTTATATTGATCATGGCAGCAGCGATAGCTGCACCGCAGTAAAGAGCGAACCATAGCCTATAAGAACCAAAGTTGTATGAATGTTTTTAGAAAAACGGTTTAGGGAGGAAAATTGGGGCTGGTCTTTTTCTCCCTGGAAAATACCCCTCCCCAGAGGAAATCCATCCCCCACTGAAAACCCCCCATAAAATTTTTCCCCATACATAAAGTACAGCATCACTGAGAGAGCGCAAAACATGTAGCTCAAAATATTCATTAGATGCCCTGAGAGGTATCTGCTAACTCCATGCCCCCCACTTTCCGTTTTTGGTTAAATTTTCAAAATCACCAATATATTTTTCTGTCGTCCAATTTACTTCCGCATAGCATATTAAAAACTCCTTATCGTAACTTTGAACTCCTAGAGATGTATCGTGTCTATTTTAACCCTCCATCCATAAATCCCATTATTCTTATAAATTTGTATGATCTCTCTCTAGCCTACTGCACTAGGGGGACTGATTTGTCCCCCTCTCACCTCCTATAGGTAAATATATCCAAGAACCTGGCACAATTTTTGCTGATGTATTGGCCCCTGTTTACCTTGAACCTTTGATTACATTTTTTCTTGCAATTTTATTTTCTTTTTTTATCATCTCTTGTTCTTAATTTCTTTTTCCTTTTTTTCATTTTCGTGCGGGGATGTTTTTAGAGAGCCTGTGTTTAACCCCCCCCCTTCCGGAAAATACCCCATCCCCCTAGGCTTGTTGGTCTCACTTATGACTTATATAAAAAAAATACTAGAATTCTCAATTTCTGACGTAATTGGCACACTCCGAAGTTTCTGTAACAATGATGTGGACGTGCAGAAGAGGAAGGGGCAGCCTTTCCTATAGTCTGTTAATTTTGGGGTTTAATGTTACTCTTTACTTTCATAATAACAGCTTAGAGCAGAAATATTTCCAGAAATCAAGAGGGATTAAATATTAATTTCACATTATTATTTATGTGTTTGTTTTTATGTAAATATTCACATGAAATATTAATATGCTGAAAATTTGCAGAATTTTCGTGTGGTGGGTTTTCCCCGGGAAATATAGGGGGTCAGAGACTCCCAAAAAATGCCGGTTTCGATAATACGTTTTGATATTAGATATTTGATCCGATATATCGATATATCAACATCAAATATCGCCCGACACTATCACTAACAGTAAATTTTTGAACATTAAGTTTTGATTTGGGGTAAGAATTGGCTTTTGCTTTTCAATGTATTCTATTATATCATAGTCTTCTTCTTTTAGAAAAGAATGATGCGGAAGTATTGTGAAGGCCTTAATTTTTCTTACGAAACCTACCCTACCCCGTAGGATAGCTTTCCTAAAAGGAAGTAAATCTGACAGAATACAAGGGTTGGTCACCCCCCCCCCCCCCAAATGTAAAATCACGCGAAAATATTTATTTGAATTTGAATTTATACGGGCTGAAGGATTATCAAGAATTTATAATCTTTAAATGGGAGCTAAAACTCGAAAGATTGTCTTTTAAATATTAAAGTTAATTATAGGCTACTATATACTATATATAAGCTACTATAGGTCTAACGCTATCGTTTGTGACAGAGCATAATGGTAGACCAAAAATAGCGCACTGCCCGTATTTGTACCGGGTGGATCTCGGGTTGACCCCCATAAACTAGAGAAAATAGCTAAATTAGGTGAGAATATATATTTTAGTTATCTAATGGCTAAAGAAGAGCCAAAATACTTTTTGTGACTATTAGCCCCCTCCCCCACGCTCATAGACATCAGAAATCAGAACACAATCTCTATACTAGAAACACATTGTTACAAATTTAATGTTTATGTAGCAAAATACTTTTATTATTATCATATATTTCTTTTTTTTAGGATAACAATGAGGCAGAAGTACTGTGGAGACTTGGGCGTCTTTGTTATGAATTAGCACGACCTCTTAAATTAGACAGTGAGAAAAAACCTCTTCATTTAGAAGGTAAATTAAATTGATGTTTACAGAAGAACAAGAGTATTAAACATGGTACCTATATGTTACCCTGTACATAAAGATATTTATAGTCCAGTCCTTTCTTTTTTTGCGCCTGATATCTTCTTTCGAGCTGTCTTATAGTCTTTATACCTGAAGCCAGGAGAAAAAAAGACAAATTGTTCGAATGTCTATAAGATAAGATTAATTTTAAAAACTTTTTTCACAAGACATGTTTTTCAAAGAAAAGCAAAGACCTCCATTAAACCAAAAATGAGCAGAAATAAAGTCAAACAATCTTCCAAGCATAAAACTACTACAAATCATCATGAATAAACAAATGGAACCCAAAACGAACAAAAATTACAATAGATAACCGAGTCAAACTCAAAACGAGCAAGAATTAGCATGAGTAGGGCTGACAACCCCCATGCCTCCTCAAGACCAGAACATAATTTGCACTTTACTGAAAAAAAAAACAAAAAATAAATGACCATGGATTGTCCATCTATTATACATAGACTGATATTTATTCCTGAAAGTTTTAATAATTTTTTATTTATTAAAGTAACAAAATGTGAAAATATTCAAAATGTATTTTTTTTTTCAGTTAAGTGCAAATTATGTTCTGGTCGTGTTTATTATTATGGGCAAACTATGTTTAACAACTTCTTCTATACGAAGTGTCGTGATCTAAAAAAAAAATCAACCGAATCCCCCCTTCCAAAAAAAAAACAAAAAAAATAAATAATAATAATACATTGTACCCATTATGCTGGCCATGATATTTGGACTGTTTTTCGAAAAAATGGCTACATAAAAATTTGTATCAGACACATCATAGGCAGCGCAATCGACTGAGGGTATTATGTTCAAACTTTCGGGGCTACTTCTGCTCTTAAAATTTAACCAAATCAAAATAGCGTAAGTGTATCCAAGCTATTAAAGAAAGTAAACAAATTTTTCTGCGAATGGTATCACGTTTTCCATTTTAGGTCAACTAGAGGAGGTATGAAACTAAATTAAACACTACTATTTGTGTCCAGATTTTTAAAAGGGTGTATGTTGTTAGAAATTGCTGTAAATTTTTCTCCAGCATACAAATAGCAGGCCAAACAAGTCTTAAAAAACGAAAAGATTTAAAGCATTATTTCTTTTTCCCTGAAAAGACTATGTCAATATAAAACGAACAGAAATTAATTAAAAAAAACTTTTCCCACAACATAAGTTTTTCAAAGAAAGAGCTCCAGTAAACCAAAAATGAGCAAAAATAAAATCAAATAATCTACCGAGCGTGAAACTACCACAAATCAGCATCGATAAATAAATGAAACTCAAAACGAACTGAAATTACAATGAATAACCGAGTCATACTCAAAACGAGTAGAAATTAACATAAGTTGAGTGTAAAACCCCTATGCCTTCACAAGGCCAGAACAAACTTTGCACTTTACTGAAAAAAATACAAATGAATGTGCATTGTCAGTTTGATATACATATACTGATATTTAGTAATCAAAATGTTAGTATTATTTGATTTCTTAAAGTTATAAAAGTATAAACATTTATATTTTTTTCAGTAAAGTGCAAATTATGTTTTGGCCTTGGGAAGGCATAGGGGTTTTGAGCTATGCCTAATGGCAATCTGGGAGAGGAGGTACATGGCTTTTCCAATTGAATCCATTGAAAGCAAAGCTTTAATTTTTGTAAAAAAAAAATATCTCCGATTACTTTAGTTTAGAAACTCAGTTGTTTCTAAACTACCTTAGTTATTTCGGGTACTCGAAATAAAAACATTTCAAATACGTTGTTTTTTTTTCCTATTGTTATTTTTCATACTTAATTCAAAAATACATTCACCTTTTCTTATGTACACATTTTTGGCGAAATAAGTCCTGAAAACACCAGTCAGAAGAAAGAGGAAGAAATTATTGACATTTGATTGTGCATTTGTTACTTTGCTTTTTTTTTCTGAGTAGCCGAATTATGTGTATTATATTCTACTTTCTTAGTTTTTACTCCTGGTATTTATTGTACATACTGCTATGACTTTTTATTTTAATTCTTTCTGCGTTTTAATTATTTTAGATTTTTCTCTTTTTTAAAAATTGTTTTGGTTTAGATTCTTTCCCTTTTTCAACGCTCAGGATGCCTGGTTGTGATACAGGCGAAAGATTTGTTTGTTTGCTCTTCTTTTTTTCTTTCTGCTGGTCATGCATCCGTTGTTTTCAAGTTGTATTTATTTGGTATTTTCCCTTTTTTTTTACCTAAAATACCAAGAACGGTGAAAATGAAATATGACTATTTGAATTGCTCAAGTGGAAATTTTCACAACCATATATGTCAAAAAAAAAAAAAAAATAGGAAAAGTTGGGAATTCAAATTTTAATGAAAAAGAAATCTATTAAAAGTTATGCCAGTTTTGAAAATAGCGGGTACCAAAAGAAAATGAAGGAAAGGTGGATGAGAAATCAGCAAAAGCCAGCTAAAAATATTTGGTATTAAACAGCTTAAAAAGATGTAGCATTCTTTTGAAGGTGTAGTTATCTGCGGAAATCAACATACTGTTAATGTTGAAATTATACGGACGAAAGTGTCGTGAAATTAAAATAATTAGTTTCGTTTATTTGTTTCCGTCGTTCAAAGTGGCAACACTGACTAAAATTAGGTACTACCCTTAAAACTTCATAATTTTCAGAAAAAAATGAGCTTTTCATGTATGAGCAGATCTAAGAAGGGAGCAGTTTTTTCTTTGTTTTTCAAAATCCTTGGTACTTAAGGCTTTTCAAAATTTTAAAGGTTATAATTACGTTAACAAGGCGCTTGAACTGGACGAGAAGAATTTTGCTGCCCATAAATGGATGTTTATTCTATTGGATTTGAAGGCCTACTACGAAGGAACGAAGGCAAGGATTGAGAAAGCCTATCAAACAAAAAAGCATATTCAGGTTTGTGGAATTATGTCTAAAGGAGCCGTTGTGCTTCATCTTTGTATTCATAATTTTTTAAACATTTTCAGAATTGCTCTTTACCTCTTTTTGCTACAAGATATGGCCATTAAATGGTGACGATCGATTATTATACTACAAATATTATAATAATACTGTAATCATAATTAAGATTATAATTATGTACCAAAAAAGTTTTCTATTTGTTTTGAACGTCGGTCACACTTGTTACTCTAAATACTCAAGTGAAGCGCTTTAACTCTCAAAGCTATTCAAGGACGAATAGCTTTAACTCTGTTGATTATAAGGTTTGAACCGATGAATTAGATTTGACACGGTTTTTTCAGTGAATTTTTCCAGGACGAAAAGCTTTAACTCTTTTGATTATAAAGTTTCAACTGATGAATTAAATTGGACGCGGATTATTCAGTGAATTTCCCCAAGGACGAATAGCTTTAACTCCCTTGATTATAAAGTTTGAACCGATGAATTAGATTTGACACGGTTTTTTCAGTGAATTTTTCCAAGGACGAATAACTTTAAATCAATGATTATAAGGGTTTAACTGATGAATTAAATTTGACGCGGCTTATTCAGTGAATTTTTTCGAAGGACGAATGGCTTTAACTCTGTTCATTATAAAATTTGAAGTAATGACTTAAATTTGGCGTGACTTATTCAGTGAATTTCCCCAAGGAAGAATAGATTTAACTCTTTTGATTATAAAGTTTGAAGTGATGAATTAAATTTGACATGGTTTATTCAGTGAATTTTCACAAGGATGAATAGCTTTAACTCTGTTTACTAAAAAATTTGAAGTGATGACTTAAATTTGGCGTGACTTATTCAGTGAATTTCCCCAAGGAAGAATAACTTTAATTCTTATTATTACAAAGTTTGAACTGATGAATTATAATTTGACATGGTTTATTCAATGAATCTTCACAAGGATGAATAGCTTTAACTCTGTTTACTAAAAAATTTGAAGTGATGACTTAAATTTGGCGCGGTCTATTCAGTCGGATTTTTCCAAGAACGTATAGCTTTAACTCTGTTGATTACATAGTTTGAACTGATAAACCAAACTTAATAAGGTTTATTTAGTGAATTTCTCTAACGTTTGAAAGGTTAAACTCTGTTTAATATAAAGTTTGAACTGATGAATTAAAGTTGACGCGTGTACTCAGTGAATTTGCCCAAGGAAGAATAGCTCTAACTCGCTTGATTATAAAGTTTGAACAGTCGAATTAATTTGATGCGGTTTAATCGGTGAATTTTTCCAAGGACGAATAGCTTTAAATCAGTTGATTATAAGGTTTGAACTGATGAATTAATTTGAAGTGATTTATTAAGTGAATTTTTCCAAGGACGAATAGCTTTAACTTTGTTTATTATAAAGTTTGAACTGATGAATAAATTTTACATGGTTTATTCTGTGAATTTTCCTAAGGACGTATAGCTTTGATTCTGTTGATTTTTAAGTTTGAACTGATGAATTAAATTTCGTGCGGTTTTTTCAGTGAATTTTCCTAATGACAAATAGCTTTAAATCAGTTGGTTATAAGGTTTAAATTGATGAATTAAATTTGACATGGTTTATTCTGTGAATTTGCCTAAGGAAGAATAGCTTTAACTCTGTTGATTTTAAAATTTGAACTGATACATTAAATTTGACGCGGTTTATTCAGTGAACTTCCTCAATAATGAGTAGCTTTAACTTTGTTGATTATAAAGCTTGAACTGCTGAATTAAATTTTATGTGGTCTATTCAGTGAATTTTGCCAAGGACGAATAGCTTTAACTCAGTTATTAAAAAGTTTGAACAGATGAACTCAATTTGATGCGTTTTATTCAGTGAATTTTCTCAGAGATGAATAGCTTTAACTCTGTTGATTAGGAAGTTTGAACTGATGAATGAAATCTTACGCGATTTATTCGCGTAAGATTTTCGCGATTTATTCGCGAAAATAAGATATTCGCGATTTATTCGCGTAAGGGCTAATAGCTGTTGATTACTAAGTTTGTGGCCAGGTACTTTTTAAGATATGAAATCAAGACAAATTTTCTATATGTAGCTATTTAATAAAAAATCTTGTGCATTTTTCTCATTTTCAAATTAAATTTTTAGAGAGCGTGTGAACTTAACCAATTAGATGGAACATCCTGGCATCTTCTTGGCTTTTGGTAAGTCAGAAAACACATTTAAGGTTGAAGATCGTAAAAGTGAACTGTGATTTAAAGTTGAAATTGTTAAACTCTTCACTAAGAGCTCTGTGTGTTCTTTCTATCTCAAACCTTCTTATTTATGCCGTATTCCTACCCTTTGTTTTGACTGAAAAGTAAAGTGGAAAAAAGGACAAAACTGTTTGTGTTAATATGGTCAATTTTACAGAAATTCATTCAGATTTAACGCATTTAACTTTTAATCTTGGTTTGAGTTCAAGATATATATTCAAATTTCTGTGAGCGTGTTGATTATTTCCAAAAGATAACTTAAATAGAAAGCAGGTAAAACCTTTCAGGTCTCTTCTTTATCTTCCCCCTTGTCTTTCCCCTTGGAAAAAAAACAGTTTCTGATGGATAACTAAATAAAGAAAAAACTGAAGGCAAGTAGGAATATCGAAACTTAAAACGAACAGAAATTATTCTGTAAATGACCTTTTCGAGTCATGCCAGGATATCCCTCACCCCCTTAGCGTTAAATTACCTCCGAAAACTTCCTTCCCACAGAAAATTCTCCCCGTCGGAATTCTCACCCTACACAGAGGCTGCATTGTTCTTTATTAAGGGGCACTTGATTATTTAGGCTTCTTTTTTTTTATTGTTACTCTACCATCCTGGGTTACGAATGAATAAATAACTTAGTTAATTGTTAATTTTCTGTATATTTTTGTATTAATTTCCTGTATATCGGTTATTGTGCTTATAACTCTTCTAGTGGGTAACTACTTTATTGTTAACTCGAATATTGCTCAATATAATTTAATATATTATGCTAAATTTCAAAGCTGTTTGGCAACACTGTCTTGTGAGCTCTTTTTTTCACTTCCTCCTGTCTTGGTCCCCTGAGAGCTTAATAAAGGTTACAATGTGTCGAATAAATATGTTTCGGTTAGTGGATATTTAACCCTCTTAAAAATTTCGTTTTTCTTTAGGCAGAAATTACTTTTGTTAAGGTATTGCTCTAACATAAGATAAATGTGCTGAAATGTGCTGGAAAAGATTTCATAAATGATTTTTTATAATAATTTTCATTATTAAATAATATAATATTTAAATGTTTTATGTACTAAACTCAGCTCTTCTGTTGAATTTTTCTTCTAAAGATAGACAATTTGAACTTTGTTGTTTTTGGAAAAATCCTTATCAAGAATTTCTTTGCCAAACCTCTTCTGCCTCTTGTATGTAATTATCTAATTTTTAAATATCTAGGCTACAAGTATTAATTATTTAAGTGGTTGATTGTAGTTGATTTGATTCAATATTTAGTTTTTTTAATAAATATATTATTTTTCAAAGAATATCCTTAAATTGGTCCAAAAAGCGACCTCTTATAAAGACTCGTTGCCAGAACTGTATCTTTCTGAATTTCCGGTCACCGTCTAAAGAAAGAATATATGAAAATATAGGGGGAATATAGAAAAAAGACAAATATATATAATATCATAAGAAACATTGGAAGTCAAAACAATAACAATATTATTCACAGTACTATTTGTAGGTCGGTTGTTTGCAATTGTTCAATTATTTTAGTCAATTTGTCGTTTAATTGTTAATTCTGTTATTTTTGTTAGCTAATAGTTAATTTTTTGCAATGTAGTTCCCACAGTATCAATTCGTTACAAAGCAATATCAATCAATTTGGTATCTAAAATTCGTTGCAAAGGAGTAAAATAGACATTAAATTATTCGCAATGTAAACGCTAAAAACCAACAGCGAAGCGAGTAGCTTATGAGAAACGAGCTCAAATAGAATTAAAACAGATAAATATAGCGACAAGAGAAAAATATAGGTAATTAAATTTAATTAATTAATTTATCCGGTTATTTATTAATAATTTAAACAAATAAAACTTAAATATAGTGCTTAACTTTATAATATAATATTTTTTTTCATAATTTTTTTTCATGTTCTCAGATGGTGGACACCGCCACCCAGAAAGACTTTCGGCTAAAGCTGCACAGGGATCCTTGATCCCTGTGAAAACAGGATAAAATGCTTTGTTTTCTACAATGCATTAGGCTAACAAGATTATGTCAAAATAAAGAGAAATAAAGTAAAGGGCTGCAAAAATAAAAGCAACAATAGAAATCCAAATAGAAACATAGAAAGAAATTCCGTGTGCCTAAATTTAAACTAAAATTAGTTTTCTGCATGATTATCTGCCCACTTTTAGATTATCCATGTCCTGTTTGGGATTGTTTTGCTCTAACAAAAGAAGAAAGTATTAATATCGAACGGATTCCAAAGTTATCACTACCAATCATCTACGGAGGTATCCACAGGTTAGGATAGGCCCACTAGGTCCGGGCCTAGGGGCACACAATGCCAGTGGGCGCAATAAATTATCACTGAGTGATATTTTTCTTAACAAAACTGGACTGATATGATTCATCGTCAAAGTGCCATGTGCACTCCGCCACCGCGCTGCCTAGTCACAGAAGAACGATATTAAAGCAGCACAGGAATTCTGTGGCCACTTACAAACTGTCAGATGTCTCCCAAGAATGACAGTTGAGAGTTCGATATCACCTCTCTCTTTCATTACTTTTGGATTATCACTTTGTATTTTTGGCTTATCAATTTTTGAAGGATTTCTCAAAAATCTTACATAAACAAAGCGGCAAAACGCTTGGGTCTAGAAGCGTCAAAGCTTTAAATCAAACTGGGGGTTTCCCGTTACCTTATTCAGGGCCCCCAGAGCGTCATCAAAGTTAATAAGTTTACAAGTTTTGTTCAAGTTTACAGTAATTCGTAGCTTTTGATTCATGCGTTGGCTTATCTTAATTATTATAGTATCTTTTGTAGTTTTGACGGAAATTTATAGTTGTGACCGTTTTATATTATTTCATTTTTCTTTACTTAAATGAACCATGTTCGGGCTATCTCTGTGAAAGTTTGTATATTGTTTGTCGATGAAGCATTTAATTTGATTTGATATCCAAAGTAGCAAGTTCAAAGCTACTCGAAAATCAACACATTTAAATATAAAGAAATACAAAGGGGTAAAATCAGTGGTTAAAATGACGGATTAAATACTGCATAAAAAAAATTACTACAATATTTCTATTGCAGAACTGAAATTTTCTTGAATATATTTCTTAAAATATTCTCGTTGTCCTGGTAATTTACGTTAGTCTTTAAGCAGAATGTGGATTTGATCCTGATTTTATACATATTTAAATAGCTGAATCCAAATATGATATGGTTTTCATCTAGGAGCTTAAATTTTAAGACATTTGAAATTGTACAATAATTAATTTCAAACCATTATTTAACCATAATTATGGGTGATAGTGCTATATTTCTAAAAACATAGCTAATATATAAAAACTAAATTGATATTTGGAAATTGGATCCCAAAAATATATTAGTAAAATATATTACAAATAGGAGATAAATTTAGTAGCTCGTTAATATTTTATTTTGCATTACTGACATATAGAGTGATTTAACAGATAACTTAATTGTGGATGACAATGCTATTTTTCAAATAGTGTAGCAGATACAGGTAAACTGGCCCATGGGCTGAATTCCAGAGGGGAGCTTACCTGGTCTAATTGACACTTTTAATGCTATATAATAGAAATCTCAAAACAAAAATATAAAATAAGGCAGCATCATTCAGCCAGGCGGGGGCTGGCACCCCCTCCTACCCCCCTTATGGACGCCCATGAACTGGTTTTATATTTGGATTCAGCATCCTAAAAACATTTTAGTAAAACTTATTACAAATAGGCAAAAGTACAGGAACTCTAAATTATTATTTTCTTGAAATTCAAGGGTTACAATATCAAAAAAAAAAAAAAAAAAAATACACAAACTCTCGACTTAGCCGTTGTTTTTAAGAAGAGTGATAAATCATTGTGCAAATGAGCTACAAAATACTTTGCCAGATCCCAACTAATATTGGATCTTTATTAGATTGAAGATCATTGATAGAAATTTACTCATTTAATTTTTTTCCTTTTTTTTAAAGAGAAGTGATGTTATTGAATTAAAGAACTAATTATAGAATGTACAAGAACAAGTTTCCATGACATTGTTTGTTTTAGGTGTTATGCTGTGGCAGATATGCCGTGGTATCAACGTAAAATTGCGTCAGCCCTCTTTGCTAAACCCCCAGGCTCAACTTTTGAAGAAGCTCTCAGTTACTTTCTGGAAGCCGAAAAGGTCCAACCAAATTTCTATAGGTAATTTATATATTGAGAACCCGTAGTATAGGAAAAGAACAGACCATTGAAAAAAAAATACACACCTGAAAATACCTATAGTGACGGTAATATTAAGATTAAAGACAGTGCAGAGGTTACAAAATAAATACTTGTAAACACTTATTCAATGGCCCCTTATTGCAAACACTAATAGATAGAAAAAATAGCAGAATATTAATTGGAGTGTTTCTTTCTGGAAGGGCCAACCACTAAATCTATACCGATTTTTCTTTTCTGTATTTCGTTTTTGTTTCTTAAAATTGTCTTTCTTACTGAGCTTTTTTCTATTGCATACCTACCTTAACCCCTCCCCCAGCAGCTTCCTTTAGAAAAATACAGCAACTTGATTAGTGAGAAAACTCATCGCTATAAATATACCAAAAAAAAATCTAACAAAATCATGTAGCGTTGTCCAACAAAACCCTAAAGAAAAATGTTATATTTTATATTTATGCTATATTTATTATTATATGTTGTATGGTTATAGGTATGTGTCATATTTGTTATTTCATCTCTTTTTCTTTGCTTTTGCTTTAAATTAGGTTTTTATTTATATAATTAGGTTTTAATTAGGTTTTTTGATTTAAATTAGGCTTTTGCTAAAATGAACAAATTTTACCA
The DNA here is from genome assembly GCF_049724085.1 of Artemia sp. Qi Xiang Cuo. Taxonomy (NCBI): domain Eukaryota; kingdom Metazoa; phylum Arthropoda; class Branchiopoda; order Anostraca; family Artemiidae; genus Artemia; species Artemia sp. Qi Xiang Cuo. The sequence goes on along the minus strand of NC_142805.1, from coordinate 55,837,474 downwards.
AAAGAAAAATTTCAGGTTGGATTCAAGTCAGATCAGCCTTTTTACTAGCATCAAAATTTTAACAAAGGAAAATTGGATGTATTTTCATTTTTTAGTTCTTTGAGGTAAAACTGATGATAGTAGTGCTATTAATCTGTACATTTACTATCTTAAATTTTATGGGGTTTCCTCTAATTTCCCCAGGAGAAAATAAGGTTTTTTTGAAATTACCCTGAAAAATAATATTAATAAAATTCAGGATATATACGCGTTAACGTTCGTGTATTAGTGAGGGTTACTGTACTAAGATTTTGGAAAACCCTTTTTTTTTAATTTGGAAAATATTTCGGTGACAGCACTAGCAGTTCAAATATCTGTTAAAACCGTGTTAAAGCGCTAAATATCAATTTCTGATCATATCCCTTTCTATTTATGTTTCGTAAATTCCTAAAAATGGTACTATAAAATTTATTACTGCAGCAAAAGTGGCTTTCTTTAACTGTAATCAGGGATGAGGCGAACCCAATGGATTGAAACTCAGTTGTCGAAGGCCCATGCCTCCGCATCTCAGATGGTTGAACTTGCGGAATCACATTACGACCCTCTGTATTTTGAGGTGTAAGTTTTTCTTTGGTTCTTCAATGCTCAGTTCTTTTTTGTATTAATTTAAAAAAAACTTTCCGAAAAATAAGTTTTTCAAAGAAAAGTAAAGGCCATTTTAAACTTAAGCAGATAAAAATAATTGTTAAAATTCAAACTTAAAACGACCAGAAATTACTATTAAAGAATAAGTGAAACCCAAAACGAACAGAAATTAAATAAATAATCTTAGGAAAAAACATACAACAAGTAATAATGTAAATGAATAAATAGATCTCAAAGCAAGTAATGCTTAGATTGAATAATAAAATCAAGCTTAAAACGAAAAAAAATATTTTGCTATTGAAGTATAAATGAAACTTAAATCAAACAAAAATTAAACAGACAATCAATGCCAACAAACATACAATAGATACTAATGTAAATGAATAAATAAATCTTAAAACGAGTGAAACTTAAATCGAATATGTAAATCAAGCTTGAAGCGAGCAAAAATAACTACAAACAAGAGTTTGGGTATCACCCCCTTCTCTTACTTTAAAAGTCTAAAACCTACTGCGTCATTGGCGCTTTACTGCCCTCGGATCTCTTTTGACTCTTAAAAAGTGAACAAGAACTTCCAATTTTCAATCAAATGGGCCCTCTCTGAAGTTTATACGAGCATCCCTTTCATGAGAACCATACACGCCCCCAGGACAACACTTACAACGCCGACCCTCTGGGCCCTGGGGGGTTGTTTTGACAGTGTCCTCCTCAAAAACATAATGTATACCTGGAAATCAATTTTATTGAAAAAAATGGCCATTTCGAAATTTTGATTGGATTTGTTTTAGGACATGGTGGGCATGGAAGAGCTGTTCGTTGCCTTTTAATCACTTTTGACCCTCAAAAAGGGCACTAAATTCGCGATTTCAATTTTCATGAGCCCTATTTGAAGTTTTTACGAAGACTCCTTCCATATGAAGTGCCTCTGGAAAAACAAATAATAATAATAAATACATAGATAATAAAACATTGGAGCCGTATGGTCTTTACTATAGGCAACGCTATAGCGTTGCCTTTGATAGGACTTATTTTGCACAACTGACTACTAATCTTACCATTCGTGTAAGAAACAGCTGTATGTGTGGTTAATCCAAACAACAAAGAGGGATTCTCATGACAATATTATTACTAAAGATATGAAAAAAAGATTTTTCCAAAATAGGGCAAAATCTGCCACATGTAAGGAATGACCACGCATCCAATTATGGAGAGAAGGGTCTTCTTATTTATTTCAATCTGAAATAAAAATAAAAAAATTCAAAAATTTTGAAATACGTCAAAATTTATTATATATATATATATATATATATATATATATATATATATATATATATATATATATATATATATATATATATATATATATATATATATATATATATATATATATATATATATATATATATATATATATATATATAATAAATTTATTATATATATACCTAGCTTCTACTTACTTTTAATTTCTCTCAACATGCTCCTTTTTTCTCAATAAAAATGTTCAAACTGAGGAGATTCGCCTAATCACCTTGGGTGGTTGGCTTTTGTTTTGATTCCAATAGATTCCCGATCATCACAAATCCAAGTGTCATTATAGCTTCATTTATATTTGGTAAGATTTGATACGCGGAAAGCTGATTTTCTCGACCTTTAGACGCCAGAAGTGAAGTGTCTGTTTATGAAAATAGGTGACTACTTGTCTGTCTATGAGACAGACAAGCAAAACTGTAAAACAGACAAGCAAAAATTGGAAATTGTCATATGTTTACGATAATTGTTTTCCCTGAAATCATGGAAAATAAAAAAAAGTTTTGTTTACTATAAACTTTTTACTAGTTTTTACTAGATTTCTGGAAACTTACTAGATCCTCTAATTTTACTAGATTTTTTTTTTACTAGATCTAATAAAATCCTACTGATGCTGACAACCCTGACTGGCGAACTTTATCCTTAAAAAATGAATTATCGGTTTTTCACACTAATTTAAGACGTATATGGCTGTTTAAGTTTACACTTGACCAATTTAATGAATTAGTTTTCATTTCAGGTGTCCTTGGTACTTTAAATAAATTAAATAACTGAATAACTTAAAGAACTAAATATTTTATTTAGTTCTTGTTTATTATATTTCTTATTTATTATTATTTCTTTTTTATTTTATGCATTATTTTTCTTATTTTTTTAATTTGTCTTATTGTCGAAGACCACACTGCCTTTCCATGACGTACAAATAACACTTCAATAGGGAAACCCCTTTTATTTGACAGTGAAACACAAAAAAAATAAATTTCTGGATATTTAGGTCACAAACAGTGGCCGTCAGTAGCAGACAAACTGCTGAAGACGGACCTGGTCTGGTTAATTTTCCGTTAAGAACTTTAACAGAACAAGAAAATTTAGTGTTGGAGAAAGGTCCAATTTTGTTTCAAATCAAATAAGGTTTATATAGAGGAAATAAGAAACATCCTTACATAGAAATGCAAGACAAATAAATGATGTTAGTTTAGCAAGAGCTTCTACAGTCAAACCCTTTCTGGTTTTACAATGAAGCCGGAAACTGACACTAAGTCCCTCAGAGACATAAGGATTCTAAACAACTTAAAAAAGAGTTAATCTGCTGAAGACAGCCGCTGTGTATGTGACCGAAATAATCAGAGGTTTTTTTTTTTTGTCTTTCACTGCCAAATAAAAGGATTTCCCTTATTGAACTGTTATTTGTATTGCCTTATTGTATTTTTTTTTCTTAATATTTTTTTTTTCATAATTGCTGCTATTTTATATAAGCTAATGTTATTTATTTTACATGTTTCCTAGTGATTTTCTTATGCATTGTCTTTTTTATCATTTATAAGTGCTTATGCCAAAGGATATATCTTGTCAAACAGTTCGTGGTAACAAACTGTAAGTAAGGAGCGACCCGGCTCAATAGTAACTGAAACTCTAAAAAACGGAATTTTGATACCAATAGATACTTCAAGAGAATCAGATTTTAATGCTGATTTGAAATTTATAAGTTTCATCAAGTTTAGTCATACCCATCAAAAGTTATGCGCCTGAGAAAATTTGCCTGATTTTCGAAACAAAGGGGAAAACACCCCCTAAAAGTTATAGAACCTTAATGAAAATCACCTCATCAGATTCAGCGTATTTGAGAACCATACTGTAGAGGTTTCAAGCTCCTATTTGCAAAAATGTCAAATTTTGTATTTTTTGCCAGAAAAAAGATCACAGATGCGTGTTTATTAATTTTTTTTTCCCAGGGGTGAGCGTATCGACCCAGTGGTCCTAGAATATCGTGGGAGGGCTCATTCGAACGGAAATTAAAAGTTCTAGAGCCCTTTTTAACTGACCAAAAAAAATGGAGGGAAACTAGGCCCCCTCCCAAGATCAATTTTTTCCCGAAGTCACCCAATCAAAATTTTGAGATAGCTATTTTGTTCAGCATGGTCAAAAATATAACAACTAAGTTTTTTAGGATAACTTAATCCCCCAAAGTCCTCGGGGGGAGGGCTGAAAGTTACGAACTTTACCCAATGTTTACAAATAGTGTTGGTTATTGGGAAGTATACAGACGTTTTCAGTGGGGATTTTTTCTGGAAGTGGGGGAGGAGAGTGGGTCGGGGGTAATGTGGGAGGATCTTTCCATGGAGGAAGTTTTCATGGGGGAAGGGACATTGCTGTGAAGGGGGCACCGGATTTCCCAGCGATTATTTAAAAAACGATCAGTAATTAATAAAAAAAAGTTTTTCAACTGAAAGTAAGGAGCAACATCAAAACTTAAAACAGATAGAAATTATTATGTATATGATTGGGTTTGTCCCCTAGTCAATACCTCGCTCTTTAAGCCAAAGATTTTTTTTTAGTACTTTCATAAGAGCTATTTATTTTAATTAACGGCCTTTGTGATTAAGGGGTCATTTTTTCAGAATTGGAGCAAAATTCAAACTTTAGCGTACAGAGTGAGCTATTGACTAGGGGGCGAACCCCCTAATATACGTATTAAAAATAAATGAATATAGAAGTTCTTTATGTAAGCTAATTCGTATGTTACGCATATTTATTACTAAGAAAAACGTTCGTAAATAAAATTAAACAAATTTCGAGAAAGTCGTTTAGCCAAATAAACGCAAAATGAGAATGGAAATTTTGTTTTAATTAGTCATGTACGGTGAGCTATACGGAATAATTCCTGTTCGTTTTAAGTTTTAATTTCGCTCCTTACTTTCAGTGAAAAAAAACTTGTTTTTTTTTTATTACCACTCTAAGAACTTATAGGTCATAGATCAAATTATTTGGATTGTCAAACAGAGCTACACTTTCAGAAAGACTTTACACAATCTTCGGCTGATTAGTATCTAATTTTTAAGGCTAAATTTTTGCTGATTTTTTTTCCCATGTTTCCTTTTTTTAAGTTATGTGCCCAAACACACCAAAAATCTTTCTAAGTCCCATTTATGACAAAATTATTAATTCTGATCGTTTTTACATACATCCACAAAGTTATATTGTGCAATCGAATAGAGTCTCCGATAACAATCAAACTGGAAAACGATCAGCCTTTAAAAGTGCTTTACGCAAAATTAAATTCTGAAATGCCATTTAGACTTGTGTTTTTTATTCAGTTACCCTTTCACCGTTACTAGGAAAGGGTCGTCCAATTTTAGTTTGGTATTTTTATTTTAAGGTTTGGTTTTTAAATTTTTATCAGTTTTATTCTGCACTGAGGACGGTTAAGCGGAGGTCTTGACCGAAATATTTGCATAATTTTTCAAATTTTCCACTGGTTGTTAATTGTCCTCGTTTTCTTCCTTTCTTCACGATTTTTTGTTTTATCATGATTAGCCAGTGTGGTCTCGGAAATTATTTATAGGGTTACTAGGTTTCTATGGGCTGTTCTGAGCCTTCTAGCCCCTTCAGGTCTCAAAATTAATAATCCCTGTCAAGTGATTATTTAATTATAAAAGAGCATGAAAAATACTCATTATTTTGAATTGTGCTGAAACGCTAAATTTTGTTGAAAACTGCAGTCTAGGCTATGTACCAAAAATATGGTGTTGATTTATGATTCAGGGTATATTTTTCACCATTATGGATGGAGGGAGGGGGGTCTTGATAAATAAATTTAGCTATATATGGATTCACAATGGAATTCTGACTGTACGTGTGTCTTATTTTTGAGGCCAGACTATCTTAATATTAAATTAGGCTAATCAGAAAACTTTGAATATAACTTTGAACTTAGAAGCTTAATTTTTTTATATAATGCCCTTTGCCTATCACCTTTAAAACAGTTGAAATGGGTGACTTTGATATTGATTGTTTTTTTTACTCTTTTGGGTTCTTAAAAATATATGTTGTATTAAAAACAGGTTTTTAATAACAATTTAAAAAAAAATGCATTTGAAAGTTTGTTTTGGCTTCTTTATAGAATATATGTCATGTAGGCTAAGGCTGAACTGCTGCTTTTTTATTGCTTTTGGCTGCTCTTTTGGATATGATTGTTTTTTTCTTTTGGGGATTCACTCCAAAGTATAAATTGATAAATATCTTATATCAGTTAAATTGTAAACTGCATCTAAAAGGAGCAAATTTATCAAATTGAAAAATACATGATGAACACTTCACACGAGAACGCTTCAATTACAATAAAACAAATAACACTTAATGGTTTATTTGGTATGTTACTTTTCAACTTTTTGGCATTCCTGCTTTCAATAAAAAAAAAATCAAGGTACTATCACTTAAATATAATAGCTACCTATGCCCCCCTTCTGGATACTATCTTGAAAGGATACCGTCTGTGCTTTAAATAACAAAAATATTTAACTTATTGGCACCCCTTCTTTAAAAAAAAATCGAGGTATTATGATTTAAATATTATAGCTCACTCCCCCTCCCCCTCTCTGGATACCACCTTGATAAAATACCATCTCTGCTTTAAATAAAAAAAAATGGGATCCCTGCTTTCAATAAAAAAAAAATTCGATATATTATCATTTAAATGTAATACTTCCCTCCCCCTCCCTCTGGATACCACATTGATTAGATACTGTCTCAGCTTTTATTAGAAAAATAAGTTACTTAATAATTAACTAGGTCACTTTATAGTTCAGACAAACATGCGAAATAACGTTAAAAAGCTTAGTGTTCCTTGAAAAAAGTTGAGGGTATGAGTAAGGGGGTACAAAGACAACAAAACAAATGTCGAAATTATTCATATATACCACAAATTATTGGAAAACTGAGTTATAGATTTGCCATGACATTCAATAAGATCCAAAGAATATAATTAAAAGGGAGCACACACAAAAGCCAAATTAGTCCAGTAGCCTAAGAGAAATCGCAAAATACCCTAGACAATGAACAAGTCCTAATGGGAGGAACTGGGTCTATCAAAATATTTCAATGGTTTCCCAGGGACTTTGATATCATTTTCTTCTGTCTCCAGTTTAAATGAAAAAAAAATAATTATCTTTTTGGCGTCCCTGCTTTAAATAAATAAATGAGGCATTATCATTTAAAATGATAGCCCCCTATCCCCCTCCTATAGGCAATAATTTACAATTTATATTTGAATCGTATTTTTTAGGTAACTTCCAGTTCAATCTTTAATTCCCTAACCTTGTACATAGCTTAGTCTATAGCTAAATTTTGTCACAATAGAAACTTTTTTTGGGGGGGGGGATTCAACTTGAAAATAACATTCTTGACTGCAAACGATGTAAGAAATAGCGATTGCGAAACTGCATTCGAAATGATTTAAACTCATTTCATAAAGACGATCCTGTTTTTTGTCAACATGAAGAACTGTGTATATTGCAATATTTGCAATTGCATATTGCATCTGTCTGTTTTTTGTACAAAGTAACAAAAGAGACAAAAATTAATGAACAAGAGAGTAGTGAAGAATTATGGTATGCCAAGTAATATTTAGCAGGGAAAGTCACTGGTGATAAATCGCTAGGGGTGGCACGGTGATTGTGTGGTTTTCAGGGAACCAAATTTTTTTTCGGGGTGACGCATAGATTTTCGGAGAAAAACCCGAAAATTCGGGGATAGTGGAAGCCCTGCTTGATTTCTAATCAGGAAAATCAAAATACTAAACCACACGAGAAGGAAAAGCTCCGAATTTGCGGTTGACGCAATAAAGAATTGTCGCAAAATTAATTTAAAATCGACCAATGGCCGCCACCTCTGTTGGTGGCGGCGTGCCTGCGGCGCGCCGGCGGCGTTACGACATTTCGGTGGCGTTCGACCGGGCCTCTCGTTGGCGGCGTTTGGTCAATCCGCCGGTGTGGCGTTGGGGTCTAGCTGGAACAAGTATCCTGAAATGGTATCTTGCATACCATCTAGCGCTTGGTCATCATAAAAAATATTTTCTGACACATCAGAATAGTCACTTTCTGAACTTGAGGTCATATTTTTTCACAAAATGTATTTTCACTAATATATATAACAATCAACAGATTTTGTAAATTTGAATTTTCACAAATGAAAAACATTGTCGGATTCATAGGAAATAGTTTCCGCTAATATTATTCAGCTCCGCAGTTTATCACCCCTAATGTAAAAAAAGATACGATTTTGGCCAGTTTCGATGCCATTGATCAAATGGAGTACAAAACACTGGATATAGAAACTGTTATGCGTATCGTCCGTCTTTGCAATAGTTCCTCGTCATATATCCGATATAATACCCAATTTTTCACCCAAATCATGGTCTGCCGATGGGTACGAGCCTTTCACTGCTTTTGGCAACTTTTTATATGGAATTCATTGAAAGATCTGCTTTGAAAAATTTTCCTCTGAAACACCGGTTCTGGGGTCGGGTGTGTGGGATCGTGGAGGGGAGTCACTTAACTCTTTCTTGACTTATCTAAACACTTTGGACTCTAACCTTCAGTTCATATTAGAACTAGAAGAAAATCATAAACTTCATTTTTTAGATGTCTTAATTTTCAATAAGTCTCTTAGCCTTGAATTTTCTATTTATGGAAAGCCTACGCATAATGGTAGGTATTTACATTTTTCCTCCAACCACTCTCCCTGCATAAAAAGAGGAGTAGTTATTTCTTTGGTTGACCGAGTAATAAGGATATGCTCGGAGCCTCATATGGTCTCGGAATTGAACTATATTAGGACATTTTATTTTGCAATGGGTACCCCATAAGAATACTTGAACCTGTTATAGACAAAAGACGAATAAAGGCAAAAAAGAATGCTTCAACTCCACAAACCCCAACAGATATCGTCCCATTGGTGGATGATAGAAACTCTTCACTGTTCTACCCGACATTCCAAATTGAGTGACAAACTAAAAAGAATCTTTAAAAAACAGAAACTTGATGTCACCTTGAATTCAAATACGATACAGAACTGCGGCAAAGATAAAACCAGCCCCACTCTGGGTAGTGGCGTTTATAGAATTCCCTGTTCTTGTGACTGTTTTTATGTTATTAGAACCCAACAGCAGTTAGAGGAGAGGCTATTGGAACATAGGTCCTAAATTGACAAGGCCATGGGACTCCGCCAAAGGCCTGAGGTTTTGATTCCACCTTGGCTCAATATGTGTATGACAATCCACACTATTTCATTTTATTTGACAACACCTTCATTATTGCCCCCGTTAAAGGTCTAATGCAAGTTTTCAGGGAGGTAGTTGAGATAAAAAAAAAAAACACATTCACCAAAAAGAAGCTCTCAATAGTGACACTGGAGAAACTTTTGTAAGTCCCATTTATACTGAAATTATTAATTTTGATCGTTTTTACATATATCCACGAAATTATGTTGTGCAATCAAATATAATCTCTGATAATAATCTACCTGGAAAGGTAGATTATGATAATAATCTACCTATACTCTGATAATAATCTATCTGGTTTTTTTTTTCAGTTACTCTTTCACCGTTACTGAGAAAGAGTCATCCTATTTTAGTTTTGTGTTTTGTTTTAAGGTATGGTTTTTTGTACTTTTATCAGTTTTATTCTGCACTGAGGACGGTAAAGTGGAAGTCTTGACTGACATATGTGCATATTTTGTTACTGGCTGGTGAACAGCATACTGTACTGTTTTAACAGCAAGCTACCCACCAAAGTGTAACCAATGCTCACAATCCACTAAAAGGAATGGGGGAGATATCTGTTTTACTATTCTGTTTTCCAACCCTTTTTTTGACAAATGCAAATGTGATATGGTTGATAATTTTACTCTAACAGCCTAGGCTATGTAGATCTAGACTGGATTGTAGCTGGGCCACAGTCATGGGGAAAAGGCAATATCATATGTTAGGGATCATTCAGGGCAAACCTGAATAAAAAATTGAATTTATTGACTCAGAAGGAGAAAAAGTGACCAACTGCAAAGATTCTGGTAAATTAGGAATATAGGATTATAATAAGAAAGCTAAGAAATGCAACTTTTGATGGGAACAGAGCCTGTGGTTTCACTGCTGTGGCGATGGGGTACAGAAAATATTGGGTAAGACACCCAGTAGTCGGCCACCTGCCTATTCTCGGACAGAATGTAACTAACAGGGAACCTAGCTCTAGGCTAATGTGCTTAGAAAGTTTTTATACAAAGACAAAGCTGGTTTCCCTGGTCACTTAGATATCCATATGGATATCTAATAGTATCCATAGTAGTGTATAAAAAGTTCCTTTATAGTATTATAGTAGTGTATAAAAACTTTCTAAGCACATTAGCCTAGAGCTAGGTTCCCTGTTAGTTACATTCTGTCCGAGAATAGGCAGGTGGCCGACTACTGGGTGTCTTACCCTACCGCATTACGTTTTCTGCAACCCACCTTTCTGTATTAACAGTAGGATAAATTCATCAATATGACTTTTTGTTTCAGTTACCTTAGAAGGGAGTTTGAGGAGGAAATCAAAGATTTTTATTGTGCGAGGAGAGAGATAATTATCCTTTTTAGGAAATTTTCTCCTTTACGGTGAATTTTTCATTAATTTTGGAATCGAAGTACGAATGGTAGGGTGTGACCACTGGCCCTTCAATAAACGTTTTGTGGAGTCAGAGTGTGGAGTCGACTCTGCGCATCAGAGTCGTATTAAAAGTTTATTTGGCTAATCAGTAAGTAGATTAATCAACATCATTATAATAGTTTTTGTAGCCTACATCTTGAAGTATAAAAGTATAAAAAAGTAAAGTACAAAAACTAGTATAAAGAAGCATATAAAGAAGTATAAAAAAGTAAACGATAAAAAGGTTATTCTAATAAAATTACAAAAAAGAAAAAAACTATGAATTTTCAAACTGAATCCATGATTTGTTTTTTACAGCACCAATTTGCTGATGCTTGGCAAGACATACTTGAAACTTGGAGAGAAACAAAAGGCAATTGACTTTTTAGAGCGATCCAGAGACTATGCCGTGAAAACTTATGAAGATACAACTGTAAGTTGCTAAAAATTCAATCACAGATAGTCAACAACATGAATGTTTATAAAGCCTCCCTTTTTATTCCCTCCAAGGAAGTTACATTACATACATAACATTACAGAAGTCACAAATACTTTTGTACGCGTTTTCTTTTTTTCATTAACAACGGGCAAAGATTAACTTTAAGAAAAGATTTTTATAAGGGAAGTAACGAGTGAAGTTGAAACTTAAAACAAATAACTATTACATCACAGCCTATCTAACATATATCGATAAAACTAGTGGAAATAAACCAACTGGTGATAGTTCCCTATGCTTGTAGGACTAAAAACTAGCACTTTACTGAAAACACAAGAAAACATAGGAGTTCTGGTTCAGTAAAAGCAAACCATTTAAAGACAATTTTAACAGTATAAAAAAATCATTTTAGGATTGTTGCTTATATTTTTTTAATTGTCATCATTTCTGCAAAATGAGCTTAGTCCAAGGATTGACTATCGTTTTGGATCTGAAAAGAATATTTCATTATTATTTTGTTGGCAAGTTTGAAGTGAAGCCATTTTGATAGTATTAGAACTACAGACTAGATTTTGAGTTTGTATTATGACTTAAAATTATCCGTTGTATAGAGAGAAATAACCGAATTTCCAGAGTTCATATTATGGTTTATTTGTTCTTCATTTCGAGTAATACTAAAGCGATTTTTTTTTTACAATTAAATACTGAATAATAATACTAAAGCGTTTTTTTACAATTACAATTCATTATTCGTTGTAGTTTTCTTTTTTAACTTGACATCTTGTATTAACTTATTTATGTCTATTTTTAGTTTTAAATTTGTGTTTTTCGTTCCAATCTTAAGTTTGCCTAAAATTTGAGTTGAATCTCATGTGCATTTCTTTAATCTTAAATGTGCTTCCGCAGTATTTTTAAGTGTATTATTCTTGTGTTTCCAAAAATAAAAGTTAGGCAAATTTTTTTTATATTATTTACTTTTGTATGGTTTCCTTACTACTAGCCTATTACTGACAACTCACCACAGTACCAAGCCGCCTGAAGCCAACACAACTGCCCATGCTCTTCTTCCATCCCATTCTGTTCAACTTCATTTAGAATAAAATTTTTAATTTAAGAATCTCTTTTAATTTAATTTAGAATAACTGATTAAGAATAATTTAGTCATAAAAGCATACTATTTATGCTTTAGGAATCCATCCCCTCCCCCTGGAAGAAATTGCTTGAATCTGTGTGTAAAATTGTTGGTGTGTCTTTCATCAGCTTAGATAGTGCTTTGCTTCACATTTTGCTTTAAATAGTTTGTGTATTTTTTTCAAACACGAAAAGAATTTGTCAAGTTGCTTGCTGGCTTACAGCAATTTTTTTGCAAAATTTATAATTTCGTAGAGATAGAAATTGACATTTAATTCTCAGGACTGTATCCTGGGATTTTGTTTAGGGGGGGGGGGGGGGCTCCGGAACAGGCACGGTCACCTGAATTAGAATCGAAGTCTGAATGAGAGGAGCTAAATTTCCAAGCAAATCCTTTTGAAGAGAGTCTTAATGACTGTGAAAGCGATTGAAAGCTCTGCTCTTATGATCCAGTGCTTACTTAATCAAAGTGTTACAAACCTCTTTTTAAATTGTATTCGGTACTTTTATAAATAAATGAAGAATAGCATGTATATGATATGAGGAGTGTGGCTGAATACGGCTATTTAAATATGCAAGGTTGTTAGGGTAACATTTCCTAGGTTTAAATACAGAAAAAAAAACTGAAAAGATTCTACTCCCAAATAATGGTAAATTTAATATATTTATTTATTTATTTTTTTTAACAAAATGGATGTTCGAAATCAGGCACTGTCCAATTGTTGAAATATTACCCTAGGCACAGGATTACCAAAGGGATAAACTAGATAGTTAATTAAATTGATGAAACTCCAGATCAAGGGGCATTACGTTTTTTAAGCCCAGGAAAATAAGATTCATTAAAAAATTCATTAAAAACTGTAAGTGATGCTTAAAAAGAAATGCTCAACTGGTCTTGTAGCCACACCAATTGTAGTTACACCAAACTGTAAAAACACCAATTTTACCCTGTATTTCCTAGGGAGTACCTTATTTTACCGTTTTTACCTTATTTTACTTACTGAGTTTGTATTTTATGGTAATTTTACAACACTACTCGTGGGTCATTTTCATTAGAGGCTATTCAACAAAGTTTCCATGAAATTATCAGTTTTCACGGTATATACCATTTTGATGAAATGAGGCGTTAAAATTTTGGCATTTTCGACCTTAGACTAGTTTTTTTGGTAGCTGTAATGACATTATTCTCATCTTTTTTTATTCGTCCTGTTTTTTTTATTTAATAAAATTTTTCGTAGATGAAATTGTGATATTTTGTGCCATCATTATTCTATCAATTACCAAAAGTTTTGCTTGAAATCACGTGCTTCAACACATGACGCTTCCACCCCTAGCTGTTAGAAATACGAAGACCAAATGGTAAGAACAATCCCTGAGATGTATCATCAGATTGTTGACCTTCTCCCTCCTACCTTAAGGTAGCCAATATTTGGATCCAGGTTGTAATGATGATGCTTCGTTTAATTTCTATGAACTTACATAGTTTTTGGTCTAACACGTTGTTTATGCTTTATTTGTGTGTTTTTTTTCTTTCAGACACGAGAAGAAGCTATCAAATTGCTTGGGGGCTTAAAATAACTACTATTCGCAAGATTCTCAATCTTGAAGTGGTTAATTTCTTTCGATTTCTTGGTGTTTTTTATGTCCCATGTTGTTGTTTTTTTATGTCGGAAATAAAATTAATTTTAAAAGAAAATGTCAATCCTTCTCTTAGACTGAGAGCTCTAATATATATATATATATATATATATATATATATATATATATATATATATATATATATATATATATATATATATATATATATATATATATATATATATATATATATATATATATATATATATATATATATATATATATATATATATATATATATATATGTGTATGTATATATATATATATATATGTGTGTATATATGTGTGTGTAGTGTATATATATATATATATATATATATATATATATATATATATATATATATATATATATATATATATATATATATATATATATATATATATATATATATATATATATATATATATATATATATATATATATATATATATATATATATATATATATATATATATATATATATATATATATATATATATATATATATATATATATATATATATATATATATATATATATATATCATGTTATGATGAAGTCAACCTAAGACAAGCTTCCCAAATCTAACCGGTCAAGGATATAATCAACAGCGAGCGTGTAAAATACACTGTAAAAAAAAATTGCCAACAAAATGTTTTGCTCGAATTCAAACAAGTAAAAAAAAATCCAATTTTTGTGTTAGAATTGTGACTTTCTTATTGAATTCAAACAAGTCACAAAAAAATCCAATTTTTCTGTTGGAATTGTGACTTGCTTATTGAATTCCAACAAATTATTGAAATTATTAAGATTTATGTACTTTTCAGTAGAAAAAATGTAATTTTCACCGTAAATAGGTTATTTCAATCAACACGGTTTGAATTTCAAGAGTAGTTTGAAGTTTCTTGAATATCATTTTAAATTTGACTATAGGACCATTGAAAGTAATATGTTCAGTATAAGTTCAATTCAAATATTTGAATTATAGCAAAAAAAGGGAGAATTATAAAATTAAGGAAACATATTTTTACTTTGAAATAAGTTGAGCTTTCTTGTCTGCAAAATGAACAAGGATAAATTTATATACAATAATTATCTTTTAACTTTTACAATCGATTTTTTAAATATATTTTTTCTGTGAGATTCTGTGGGTAGAAAATTTCTTAAGATACTACCCTAATCTTAACAGTACTAACGGTGAAAATATATTGCTTTCTGAATTCAACTTTTTCTAATTAATAACGAAAGTCCTATTGTGGGAACAAATTATGTTTTTGCGATGAAAATCATTTTTGTAATGGGACCCAAAAAGCGTTTCAAAACAATTCTTCCCCGGATTTGCCATAAACTTGCTGCTTACGCTGAATAACCAAGTAAGCAAATATATCGAAGAAAAGAAGACGCCTGTAAGGGTATTTCAGTCCTTTACGTACACGTAAAGGAACCAAAAGTTTCCCCAAAAAAGAGAATTTTCTAAAATAGTGCACATTTCAACTAGACTCAGAAATACTACACTTTAATAGCATGAATCGTGCTTCAAGAACTCCGGTTTGCTACAGGGTTAATTAAAAAATAGGACGTTAGCCCAATAAGTTTTATCAAACATTTCATAGTGTTAAACTGTAATTCAGGAGTGACTCAGCTCAATTGCAACCGAAACTCAAAAATAGAATTTTGATAAAAGTTGATAAGAATTGGGTTTTTATGCAGATTGTAAATACATAAATTTCATTACGTTTAATATCTACCAAGCCTCAGAAGAAAAAAGGATTTTGATGGATTAAGGGATTTTGAAAACAGGGATCCTGATTTTCGAAAAAGGGAGAAACACCCCCCAAAAAGTCAATAAATATTAATGTAAATCAGACCTTCAGCGTATCAGAAAATTTTATTGTGGGGGTTATGATCTCCTATCTGCACAAATGTGGAATCGTATGTTTTTCCCAGAATAGTGATCACGGATGCGTTTCTATTTGTTGTTTTTTTTTGTTTTTTTTTGTTCTAGTGTCCTTTTTAAGAGACCGCAAACATTGGAGGGCAATTAAACCTCCTCCCAAGACCTAATTTGTCTCTTATTTTGTTTTCGAATTTTATGATTTGAGATCAATTTGACAAAAAAAAATAATCTCCTTTAACTACCTATAAACGTATAATACAGAAGTAGATTTAATGTTAAGACCTTTAAACGACAAAGCGACGATTTTGCCTAGGGGGCATTCAGTTCAGAGAGAGAAGACATTCTAATTGTGATGGTAAGTATTCAGGTTAGTTTATTCATATTGATAACTTGTGTCTTATGTTTCCCAAAATGTTTAAGATAGTATATTTATAAATAAAATAGTCTTGTAAAATTCTTCGGTACTGTTCTATTAGCTGTAAACCATGCAAGAAGTAAAGTTTGGTTAATGCTAATGAAATAAAACAAAATAGGATAAAAATATAATAGTTTAGAAACAAAATTCGGTTATTTATTTGCACATTAGGGGGTGGATGTGGGGGTAAAACCTAGCATATATTAAATACGTAACCTAACCTAGGTACCTTTGTTCCCCCCTAAACCCTAAAAAAACTAAAGTTTAAATATTGTAAACGAAGTTAGAAACCACTGTTTGCAATCCAATTCTCCGTTGAAAGAACCTGTTTGACTAGTTTCTTTTATCATTTTTCTTGCGTGGCTTACAGTAAAGCATAGGAGAGCTGCATGGTTTTCCTGTGAATATGTAGGCTAAGTGGGTGGTCACTTGTACCTGATGCTGTCTTTACTGTTTTTAGTTGGATGAAAAAAAATCCAAAGAAACTCTGCTTTGAAAAGAAAGAGCCCAAAGTGAAAAAGGGTACTTTTCTTTATTCATTTGTCTTGTTTGTTTTCTACAAGAGTGTTTTGTTTTTTTGAATTGATACACATTTTTTTTTATAAATGACTCATTCACATCAGAGGTTAACTAACAAGCTGATGACCTACTTAGAATTCCTAGTCTCAAAATTGTATTTTAATTTGTTGAAGCTAGAAGGCATCAACCTTCTCTCTGTTAAAAGAAATTGGATTAATATAAGTAAGTTTTATTGCACTAATGCCCTAAGGCCATGGCTATACAAAACAAAGAGAAAAAAATAACTTTTAATTACTTTGCATTGTATAAACATTAAAGAAACAAAGAAAAATAAATCACAAAATTTGCCTGTGATCCATGCAAATTCAGCGCATAATTTCGCTAACAAGTTCAGTGGACATTGCCCATCATGAGTGAACCCAAAAATCCTGATCATCCCTTCCTTCTATGACTATCTACCTTAGTCTTGACCTAGGATGGAAGATAGACTATCTATCAACAAGTGAAATAACATCTTATTTATACCATCCTGAAAAAGGCTTATGCCAGAAGTCTTAAAGCTCCTCCAACTTTTTGTGTAGCGCTAGGTAAATTTGAAGCTCCACCGATTTTCCGAGGTAATTTTAAAGCTCCACCAGAGATACCAGTAGTTATATCAGCAATGCTTTTACCTGCATACGTTCCTAAGGCTGCAGTACCACTTGTTAAAACAGCTTTTCCAAGTGAAACAGCTAAAGATATTAAATATGGTAAAAAACCTCCATTTTGGACCAGCTGTTTCTTACGAAACATCAATATCACTTCTTTATTTTCTTTTTGAAATTTTTCTATTTTATTCACTTGCCTTTGGTTTAAAAGAAATTTAACAGGTTCTTTATCATTTTTTTTCTGCTGTGGTTTACAAGATTTTTACATTTTTGCTTAGCCTTAAAGTATTCTTTAATTTTTATTTTTCCAAAAGGGGATATGTAAATTGTATACTCAATAAAACTTGCCATTTATTAGGGAATTATTTTATTTAATAAAAATCTAGAATTATTTCAGCCTTACTTTCATTCTCTTTTGAAATGCTTCGTCGGGATCTTTCTCAAGTATATTTATTATAACGTTTTCGAAATTGTCTAAACGTTCAGGTAACTCAATAAAGCCCTTCAAGCATACCAATAGCGTTGAGAAATAAACTGCATCGGCACCATTTTTTGGGTTTGAAACGTTTCCACAAGAGAACATTGAAACATTGGGTTAGAAACATTAACATCTTCTTTTGTTACTTTTAAGGTATTTTTCACTATTAGTCCTTTGTCATCAACTCTAGTCAATATATTGTCAGGTGATTGATAAATTTTAGTATACTTGCTAATATCTTTGCTTAATTTCAGATTGTTTAGGATTTGCTCTTTAATAATTTCTTGTTTTAGATCGTTTAACGTTTAAAGAATGACTGGATCTGGATCATTTTCTGTATTTGCAACATTTTAAATTATTCTATTTTCCATATTTAAATCTTCTTTGGTAATTTTTAAAGTATTTTTTACGAATAATCTTTCACCATCTACTCTAGTCAACATATTATCAGGTGATTGGTAAATTTTAGTTAATTTATTAATATTCTCATTTAAATACTGTTTTGTAAGGATTTGTCGGTTAACAACTTCACCCTTGAAATCTTTTAAAATAATTTTCACATTTTGTAAAGTAATAGCATCATTGTCTGATTTTGCATCACCTAAATTAATTAAGGACTTACCCTCTAAATCAAGATTGCCATTGTAATTGAGTGATCTGCTTTCACTGTTATCTCTACCACAGTTGGCAGGTGGTGCGCATTTGCCCCATTTGGGCCCTTTTTTTAGTTGATTTTGCATTGAATTTTTCAAATTGGAGCATTGCGCCAATTTTGCGCATGCCATGAAAATTCGGCGCAAAGTAGGCGCATTTTGCCTTCACAATAACAATGACAGAACCCAAAATTCAAAGTCTAGTGTTTACTGACAACTTCTACTGACAGATTCAGGAATCTGTTTATAAATACAATTGGAATTTTCAGAACCCCGTAGGGATTCTCATATCGCATTCCAGACTCCATGACAACCTAAATTTCAAATTACCAAAGTGGGCATTATCCTTAGCGTGAAAAGCCAAATAGGAAATTGGTCAAATGTCAAATAAAAAATACAGAAAGGAGTGGGAAAAGCTGACCTTTGTTCGACATAGCTCAAGCAGCTGTTTCTGTCTTAAGCTTACCCATCAGCAACCTTTTTGTCGAGAGAGTGTTTTCTGTTATGAATCTTGTCAAACAGTTCGTGGTGACGAACTTTAAGTAACGAGCGACCCGGCTCAATAGTAACCGAAACTCTAAAAACAGAATTTTGATACCAATAGATACATCAAAAGAATCAGGTTTTTATGCTGATTTCAAATATATAAGTTTCATCAAAAGGGGGAAACACCCCCTAACAGTCATAGAACTTTAATGAAAATCACACCATGAGATTCAGCGTATCAGAGAACCCTGCTATAGAAGTTTCAAGCTCCTATCTTCGAAAATGAAATGTGGAATTTTGTATTTTTTGCCAGAACAAAGATCACAGATGCGTGTTTTTTGTTTTTTTTTTTACCAGGGGTGATCCTATCGAACCGATGGTCCTAAAATATCGTGGGAGGGCTCATTTAACGGAAATTAAAAGTTCTGGTGCCCTTTTCAAGTCACCAAAAAAATGGAGGGCAACTAGGCCCCCTCCCACGCTCATTTTTTTCTCAAAGTCTTCCGATGGAAATTTTGAGATAGCCATTTTGTTCAGCATGGTTGGGTGTTACACGGGAGGATCTTTCCATGTAGGAAGTTTTCATGGGGGAAGGGACAATGCTATGTAGGGGGCGCTGGATTTCCCAGCATTATTTAAAAGAAAGATCAGAAATTAAATAATAATAAAAACGATTTTTTCAATTGAACGCAAAGAGGAACATTAAAATTTAAAACGAACATAAATTAATACGTATATGATTGGGTTCAACCTTTACTCATCACCTTGTTCTTTACACTAAAGTAATTTTTGTACTTTCATCAGAGCTATTTATTCTAATTAACGGCCTTTGTGATTAAGGGGTCATTCTTAAAGAATTAGAACAAAATTTGAACTTAGCTTAAAGAGCGAGGTACTGATTAGGGGTGAACCCCCTAATGCACGTAATAAAAATAAATGAATATAGAAGTTCGTTACATAAGTTAATTTGTAAGTTATGTCAGAACAAAATTTCGAGAAAGCCATTTAGCCAAAAAAAGTAAAATCAATATGCAAGTTTCGTTTTGATTATTCATGTACAGTGAGCCAAAATAAAAGCTTCATTAACTCAAAAACGTTCAGAAATAAAATTAAAAAAAAACAAGATTTTTAACTGAAAGTAAAGAGCGACATTAAAACTTAAAACGAACAGAAATTATTCTGTATATGAAAGGGGCTGCCCCCCCTCAACCCCCCGCTCTTTACGCTAAAGTTTGACTCTGTCTCACAAGATTGTTTTTTAAAACAATAAAAAAATTTGGCGTAAAGAGCGTGGGGTTGAGGAGGGGGCAGCCCATTCCATATACAGAATGATTTCTGTTCGTTTTAAGTTTTAATGTCGCTCCTTACTTTTAGTTAAAAGACTTGTTTTTTTATTTAGTCAAGTACAAAATTCTGAATGGGATGCAGTTTAAAATGCTTAACTCTACTATGATCATCCAACTTAGGCTTAAGTGTCAGGGATAGTGCTACAGGGAATTTGATCTTACACTCGCTATGCTGAATAGATTTACCATTGAAATGTATGACATAAAGAACCCATCCAATGACAATGGTTTGCTGTTTAACTTTGAAAATGATCTTCAATACTAGTCGAAGATCAATACAATATATGATTAAAAATTGCACAAAACAAATTCGAAGTTCATTGAAAGGAAAACACAAATAAAATAACAATCGGAACTATTGAAGGACCTTACCAAGTACAATTCTGTCTCATATTTTCATTCAGTCTTTGGCTTCTGTTTCATGACAAAATCTCATAAAATTGTCTTTAGCCTGCAATTTTATAGATAGTTGCATTAATAACGGCCAGTCTAATTTCTTATCTTTGATTTGGTCGTTCTAATTTATATTTTAAAACCTACGAAACATTTTTTTCTCACAACTAAGACTGAGACATTATATCTTTTCGAATCTTAGATTCGCAATGTCTTAAAGACATTATATAAATAACTAAACTTTGATGTCACTTACCTAAATGACATTTCGCCGAGATGCGACCTTCAAGGATCATGCTTCGCTTTGGATCTACATTAGAAAATCTTGTCTATTTGTTATCTTTATCAAATGCACCTTTAACTTTCACGTTTTTGTATAACTAATCTACATTGGAAGACCAGTATACTGAGTACCTATTTCTTTTTTTAGCTCTTTAATCACAATTTCTATTGTCGATAGAGAATACTTCAGTATATTAACCAGAAAGTAATGTAAAATACCACCTTAGATGTTGGCAAGTATTTTATTTTTGTTAGATCTTCTTTAATTCCCTTTTTTATTTAATTCTCTGACATTCCAGAAATCTTGTCAAGCCAGAGACTGAGAACAGAAAATTCCGACGACAAAAGTGCATGTAATTAGTCAAAAATGGTTCACTGTTCCAGATTTTAGAATAAGGAGCCGAAATATGTCAATGAAGACTTAATCCTACTAATTTTGAGTTCTAGTATTCTGTAAAGCAAAATTTACACTATCTGGTAGCATTGTCTCTGAATTTCTTATTTTTTTTTTTTTTTTTTTGCACTCATCCCTGCAAGATCTAATTTACCCTGAATTTCGAACTCCACCCAAAAAATATATTCCCTCTCTTGGTGCGCAATCTAAAGTCAGGCACCTGGCATCACTTATCTATACCAGGGTTGCCAACTGGACATATTTTATGTTAAAAGGACATATTCCTGTGTGCCGGGACACAATGACATAAGAGGGCAAAAAAGGGACATATTTTAGAAATTTTGGACATAAAAGGGACATATTTTGCAAATTTATGACATAAAATAGAATATTTCCCCGCTGGATACATATTTTTGTAAAAAAAAAAATGTCATTCTTAACCAAATCAGTATTAATACTACTTGTCTAGCACTAAATTTACTTAACTACTTATTTTCTAATATTTTTTTACAAACGTTTTTTTTTTTTTAAACGTTATAATTTTTCGGAGCTGCTTGCTCTTTCCCGCAGACAATTATTTGCAAACACTCTTGAAATTCTTTACAAGTTTGTATTCTTTCATCTCGTATCAACTTTATTTCTCCTTGCTTTTGCGCTACAGTCAAGATAATAGGCAAGCAGGCACGTTTTTAGTTAACAATGGCTTAAGGCTTGCAATAGTTAGGCAAATAAAAGATACATATTTTTAAAAATAAAAGGACATAAAAGGGACATATTTTTCAAATTTATGACATAAAATGGAGTATTTCCCCGCTGGACACATATTTTTGTAAAAAAAAAAATGTCATTTTTCACCAAATTAGTATTAAAACTACTTGTCTAGCACTAAATTTACTTAACTACTTATTTTCTACTAATTTTTTACAAACGATTTTTTTTTTAAAACGTTATAATTTTTCGGAGCTGCTTGCTCTTTCCCGCAGACAATTATTTGCAAACACTCTTGAAATTCTTTACAAGTTTGTATTCTTTCATCTCGTATCAACTTTATTTCTCCTTGCTTTTGCGCTACAGTCAAGATAATAGGCAAGCAGGCACGTTTTTAGTTAACAATGGCTTAAGGCTTGCAATAGTTAGGCAAAAACGTTAGCAAAAGAAAAAACTTAGATTCTTGATAATCTGGAATCAATTTTAATATCAATAGATGTACCAAAAAATTAGCTTATTGTGCTGATTCCAAATATATAATATATTTTAAGTATAGTTTATCAGATTCGGCGTATCAGAGAACCCCCCTGTAGAGGTTCCAAGTTTCTATCTATAAAATGAACATTTATAGTGTTTGCCAGAATCAAAAGAAGCATCACGGATTCGTGTTTATTTGTTGTTGTTGCTTTTTCCAGGGGTGATCATATCGAACCAATCGTACTAGAATTTCGCAAGAGGGCTGTTTTAAACGAAAATTAAAAGATCTAGTGTCCTTTTTAAGTGACCAAAAAATTGAGGACAACTAGCCCCCGTCCCACGCCTTTTTTTCCTGAAAGTTGTCTGATAAAAAATTTCGAGATAGCCATTTTGTTCAGTATTGTTGAAAGGTACAATAGATATGTCTTTGGAGATGATTTGATCCATTAGAACCACAGGAGGAAGGGTCGCAAGTTATAAAATTTTTCCATTTTTTACATGTAGTATTTTTTTTATAAAGAAGTATACCGACATTTTCCAAGGGAGGAAGGAGATCTCCGAGGACAGATTTTCTATAGGGAGAATTTTCCATTGGGATGGAAGTTTCTGGGGTTGAACTTTTCAGGGGCAATTCCACACGGGGAGAATTTACCAGAATTTGTATACAGATTGTTTGTTATGTGTCTATTTTCTCGTTGTTGATCCTATTGTACATGTAAAGACACTCTGAGGGAACTCTCAGGGGGAAACTTTCAGCGGAGTTGGAATTCTCTTGGGATCTTTTTTTGCGGGGGGATTTTCCATGGGAGAATTATTACCTGGAGAAATTCTCCATGGAAAATTTCAGGGAGATAAACTTTTCAGGGGGGGGGGGGTATTTTCCAAACAGGGATGTTCCCGAATGACCTTAAAAAGGATCAGAAACTAAATGAATACAAGTCTTTCTTCAAATAAAAGTATGGTAATGAGTATTTTTCAGGCAGAATCAAGCAAAAAATTTCTTGGAAGGATTCACAGCAGGGATGGAATTGTCCGGGGGGAATTTCCCGGCGGAAGAATTATACATGGGAGGAACTATAAATATAGGAATTTTTCGTGGGGAAATTTTCCACAGAGGGGTGGATTTCCTGGGATTATCTGAAAAACGATCAGAAATAAATGCAAAAACTAGTTTTTTCTACCGAAAGTAAGGAGTGACATTAAATCTTAAAACGTACAGACGGTTTCAAAACGTATATGACGGGGGCTACTTCCTCCTCAATACTTCCCTCTCTACGCTAATGTTTGACCTTATTCTATTCCTTTTTTAAGAACAATTCTTGAAACACAAAGGCCATCCCACCCTTGGAGTAAGCCCCCCCACCATCTTCGGTGAAGAGAGGTGGTTTCACCCCCCTCTAAACACGTATTCTTTTCCCTAGATGAATCCAACAGAAATTTTGAGATAGAAATATTGTCAAAAATTATTCAAAGAACAAATAATAATGCCCTCAGCGTTTACACAACCCCTAAGAGCCCTAAGACAAGGGTTGTAAGTTATGCCCCAGGGACATTTAAGGTTATATGGAATGGGTAGTCGTACAAACTTAAGATGGGGCTCATTTAATTGAAGTTTAGTGCCCTTTGTAAGAGCCAAAAGTGATTTGAGGGCAACCCCGCCCCCTCCCGAGCCTATCAGTTCCGAAAATTAGCATTTGATCAGAATTTGTAGACATCTATTTTGTTCAGCATTGTTCAAAGGTCCTATAATTATGCCTTTGGAGATGTCACCTCACTGAATGAAGGGCAACCCAGCTTACCTAGCGCTCCGCAACGTCGCTTGACCCCTAGATTGTACCTTATGACGTGCGCAAGAAATACTCTGATTGGCAAAAAGCTACCAATAGAAGTGAAAATGTTAACCCTAATGCCTACCATGCCTCTCAGGTGGAAATCTCGTAAGAAGATGAGCCTTAAGCTCCGAGAATTAGTTTTTTACTGTTTATATGTTTTAATGACTTGTGCTTTCACACTAGTTCATTTTTTATGGATGAACTAAATGAATCTTTTTCGTTTTCATTATATTAGATTGTTAACCGACCCCTTTGAAAGAGGTTTACAAGTCGTAAGAAAACTTGTTTCTGAGATTTCAAGACGGACATATTATGGACATATTATAGACAAAATATGGACATAATTTGGCTAAAAAGGACACATTTTTGGATGATCAAGGGACATATTCATTGATCGAAAAGTCGGCAACCCTGAACTTTACTGGTTTTATTTCCTAAACTTCCCAATTTATTCATTTATTATACCAATATATTTATTAACCAATTCTATTCAGTAAGTAGTATAGTAGGCTACATGTCAGTAGTATATGAAAAATGTCAGTGATTTTGGTCAATATATACCAAATCATATTATTGAGTTAGGACTAAAGTGAATACACAATTCAATGCCTTTTTTATGCTGATTATGAATATAATAGGCTAAGCATTTCTATCGGAAATGAATTTCAGCCCCCCTATATATGCCAATTCAGGGTTTGGTTAGGTTGGGTTAGGTATAGCCTATGGTGTATTCACTTCATTTGAAACTCAATAATATGATCTGGTATATATTGACCGTGATTTTTTATAATGTTAGGCTATGTCAAAGTTCTTTTTTCAGATTGATAAAAATTCATGAACCTTTGATGTTCTATCAAAATTGAGGTAAAGTGTTTTTATCAAAATAGGTCTGTCAAGCTGGCAATTGTTGGTAAATATCTACCAAATAATATTATTGAGTTAGGAATAAAGTGAATACACCATTTGATGCCTTTTTTTATGCTGATTACAAATATAATAAGCATTTCTATTGGAAATGAATTTCACCCCCCCCCCCTACATAGGCTATACCTAACCTAACCCTGAATTGGCATATATAGGGGGGGCTGAAATTCATTTCCGATAGAAATGCTTATTATATTTGTAATCAGCATAAAAAAAGGCATCAAATGGTGTATTCACTTTATTTGAAACTCAATAATATGATTTGGTATATATTGACCAAAGTTATCAACACTAGTTAAGTTATTAAAAAGTGGCTAAAAACATATCACCTGTTTATAAATAGGCCTAAGTCGTTCAAGAGTAATATATTCCAAAAATACTTATTTATAACAATTCAAAACTCATTTATTAGGCTAGGCAACTTAATTCAAACCATTTTTGGTATAAGTTTAGAATTATGGCTCCTAATAAGGAGACATGTTAAGAAAACAATTCTTACTTTAAAATATGTATAATGATCCTAGTTAACATATTATCCAAGGGGAGAACCTTTATCATCAAGTCTTTCCTCTAAAAATCCTTCTTTTTCCAGCTTAAAATAAAAAAATTACAATAAACCTCCATGCTGACGAAATGTTAAATCTTTTGAAATTGCTTCTATGAATTGCCAAATAAGTTGTTTTATTCATTTTATTCATTTATTCTTTCATTCATCCTGGTCATTGTTAATTCCATTATATTTTAATGAGCAGTGGCGAAAATACAAAATATTAATACAACCTAACCCAAACTAACCAACTCAAATCAATAGACTCAGCTGGGAACTTGTCCATTGAACTTGGCCAGAATGAATGCTATCTGTAAAAACAATTTATTATAGGGGCAATTTCAAATTTCATTTTAGCATGGAGGTTTATTATAAACTTTTTCTTTTAAGTTGGAAAAAAAAGGATTTTTAGAGGAAAGACTTGATGATAAAGATTCTCCCCTTGGATAATATGTTAACTAGGATCATTATACATATTTTAAAGTAAGAATTGTTTTCTTAACATGTCTCCTAATGAGGGGCCACAATTCTAAATTTATACCCCATTTTCCTACTGTTTCAAGTTTTTTTAATGCCATTGACAAAAATAGTGCTAAATTTTGCAATTCAAAACTTTGCTGTTGACAATTAAGGGTAAATTCCAATTCAGTGTATATATTTACACTTTAGGGGGTTGGGGTATAAAGTTTAAGGTAAATTTGCAATGGGCCATATAATTTAGCTAGGATGAAAGTGAAAACACCATTTGATGCTTTTTTATTCTCTTTCATGTTTCATATAAAATACATTCAGGGCCCCTTTAAGGGCTCAAGCTGCAATTTGCAACAGAAGCAATTATAGTATTATGAAAGAGTATAAAAAAAGGCATCAAATGACATTGAGAGAGACATTAGGCCTGTTTTTTCACTCATCAATGTGCTAAGATCTTACATCTTTTGTCAGAAAGTGCTTAAAAGTGAAATCTTTGAGCAAAGATCTTACATCTTTGGTTGTTTTTGTGCAAACGTCTTTCATCATTCTGCTCTGATCAGCAGTCTGAGAACAATGATGAGTAGATCATCAATGTTCTCTCATCATTGTTCTATAAGGCAAAAGAGTGGCGGTCTTCACACTTTTTGCTAACATCAGTGAGCTGTAAGATCTTAGAACAAAGATGAGTTAAAAAACAATAATCTTTGCTGAAAGATGTAAGATCTTAGTGCTAAAAAACGGGCCTATTGAGAGCATTAAGAGAGAGCATAAAAAAAGGCATCAAATGACATTCTCACTTTCATCCTAGCTAAATTATTGTGCCACCTGCAAATTTACCAAGTACAGTACCTGCTTAAGCTAGAAAAGTTTTATATCTTGACTCGCCATTAAGTTATGAGTAGGTTGTTGGGTTTTGACTTGATATAGCCTAGCCTACATCATGTGTGCAAAGGGCAGGTAACCTAGAAGCACTAACAACAACATTTGTAGTAATTTTGTTAACTTTTCTAACTGTCACAAATGTGAAAGGATGTAATCAGTCTAAAAATTTAGGTTGAAATTTTCTTTTGAAATATAGTATTCTATTAATTTCCATCAGGTTAGGCTACTTTGTGTACTTATTCATTGACAATATTTGGTTAGAATAAGTTTATTAATTATCACATCAAACATAAGAGAAAAAAGTTCTAATAAAGATCCAAATTAAACTCTGAAAAGAAAAAAAAGTTAATAGACAGAAATTACTACAAACAAGAGCTTGGCTACTGCCACCTCTCTAGGCTAACTGTTGTTGTTTTGTTTGCATTTTATTGAAAACTATTTACAGGCAGTAATGGTGCAGTGGTACTACCCTAGAGTTAGGCCTACTCTAAAACAAATTGTATAATTTTATTTGTACCATAGTCTTGTCAAAGTTTCTTCTTTTTTTACAAACCCACTATAAAATTGTGTGTATTTTCCTGTTTCTTGATTCTTTGCCATTAAACCTCTTTGAACAAATGGATGATGTAGCCTTTGTCAAAATGCATAGAACCTAAATAATTTGGTCTTTGGCCCTATATTTGCACATTAAGGGTGGTAGGGGTAAGGTGAAGTGCTTTTAGGGTTAATATAAGTAGCCTATTTATGGATCTTCAAAGTTTTTTTCAGAAAATTATAGTGTTTTCTTTTGTATTGGCTTAATTTAGGCTAATACACGTGTCTTCTCTTATAATAGACACTTGGCTCTTAGTGTTAGACATTGTGTATATAGGTTTCGATGACTTAGATTAGTAACTGATTAAATCTGTCTTGTTTTAATTAAATTCTTCTACAATTGAGTCTGTATGATTTAGGTACTTTTTGATACTGTGTCAAAGATGGAACAGCTTTTTTTCCAAGATTAGACCCAACCTTAAAATTTTTTTCAAGATCTGGCTCCACTATTGACTAACAGTACATTTAAAGAATCAAATATTGTTTATAGATAAAATATTCAAGCTAATCCCATGCTTATGGAAAATGGTGAAATAATCCAATTTCTAGATGTATAGCCCACTGTTTTATTTGCCAAAGAGCCAAATATGAACATTACAATAATTTTTAAGGAATTAGGAGCCAAATCTGCTTGTTTAGTAAACTTTTTTGCACTAAATAAGTAGTACACTAAATAAAACTAAATTGCATACTTATTTAATATTTATTAATGCAAACAATATACTTGCATCTCCTTGGAAAGTTTGAGTCAGCCAGGTTTGTATGTTGTTGTTTTTAATTTTGGCATGATTAAAAGGTCTTGTGAATAAGACAACTTCTCAGTTTACTCTTGATAATGTTCATGCTTGAAAAAGAATTAAAGAATTGTTCACATATACATGCAGAACCAAAAAGAGAAAGAACAGCAATCACAAGCTATTTCAGCTGATTGTAATTGTCAGGAATGCTATTCCAAGCATTGAAACTGTTCATAACTTCCCTTTCCAGATAATTCAAAGCAGACCACTTGTGCTCTGCACTAAGGTTGCATTTGTTTTTTCTCCAAGTTCTCAAATTCAGCTCAAAGATGTTCAGACTTAAGTTTCATATCTCCTTATTTTTTTTTTATATCCAGCAACTGTATTCCAAAGCTACCAATATCAATTTTAAAAGGAGAAAATTTCAACCCAATTATTGTAGCATTAAGAGGATTTTTTATTTTAAGTTCCTGAAAGGGAAGCTGAGAAGCACTTCCCTCATATTTGAAATTATTGTTTTAAAATGGTGTTGATTGATAGAGGAATTTTTTTGTTGGTGATGCTTCAGCAGGCTTGGAAAGTGAAACAATTTTTTCCTTTCAAAAGCCTGAGTAGAAAGGGATATTTTTTATGTTATTACTTCTAACATTGAAAAAGAATAAGTTTTCTTGTTCTTGTAGTTTAACAATTAAGCTGATTTAGATGAGACATAACATCTACCATGACATAAAAGTTTTAGGTCCACTGATTGTCTGTTAGTTCTGTATAGTGAATGCCCTTCTCAAGGAGAAATGCATTAATTTCTGGAAAAGGGGATGCAAAATGTTTAAAAAATTCTCTATTGATAACCAATGTAAAAAAAAGGTAAAGGTAAAGGATGCGGCACTAGACCCTTAAGGTCCAAACCGGCGGTGCTGATCTCCGTTTCGTGGCCCTTCAGCCAGGAAGTGCAATGGGGGGCTGGGGGCCAGCCAACCTATGCTTTCGCAAACCCTTCCTGTTTTACCTTCCCCAGATTTCTCCAGGTACCCATTTAGAGCTATCCAGGTACCCATTTAGATAACCAATGTACCTTGTTATGAAGCAGAAGTGCAGCATACTCACTCTCCATTAAAAAAAAATCGAATCATTGATGATTAAGAGCTTTAACTAAAATAGAGTTGATAATTGTAATAATTAAATCCATAAATTTACAATTTTCTTCTGGAAGTGTTTGTGCGTAGCACTTCTAGACGAATGATACAATGGTAAACAAGTATCTTGTGATTAATTTTTTCTTCAAAATAGCAACAAACCCTTTTTCTTATGCTGGTCATGCTTTTGGACTCATCTGTTGAGATGAACACTATTTTATCAAGGGGAATATGATACTTATACATGTATTCATTTATGGTACTTGCTACATTTTCTCACAGTTCTGACCTTTGACTGGGAATAATCCTAAAAGTTCTTCCTTAAGGCATGAATGAGACATAAATCTTACGAAAATTGGAACTTGAGCTGTATCATTTATGTCCCAAGACTTGTCATCTGCTATTGTTAAAGCCAAAACCTATTTCAGATCTTTGATATGCTTTGTGTTTAAACTTGAGCAAATTTTAATTGTTCTATCTTTAACCATTCTGAAGACAACAGTAACTCTTTAATTCTTTTAAGAATATATGCTTTGTTCTTAAAATCTTTGAACTTAAACAAAAATTATACATGTTCTCAATTTATAGAAGAGTTTAATGTATAAAAATAAGATGGACTTTTTTTTTACCATTTTTTTTTTAAATGAAAATATTATTGTGCCTTCTGTGGATATTTGTTATAGCTGCACTTAAGTGACCAAAGAACCACACACTGCTCCAGAGCCACACTTTGCTGGCCACTGGTATAGCCTAATAGAGACTTCATAGAATTTTAACTGTTAAATTAGTGATTAGCTGTCCAAGTACTGGATGTCTAGCCCTATATTTATACATTAGGAGAAGAAAGGTAGGATTAAAAAAAATGAAGGGGGTTTTAGGAGTGATATAAGTAGGCTAAGCATTTTAGATTTTTGTAAAGTAGTTGTCAAAGTGAAAGTGAAAAGGCAATGTTGAGTAAAGATTTGATTTATCAAGTTGACCTCTTTGCTTATCTAAGTAGTATTTTTTTGTAAAGATGGTGGATACAGTAAAGATGATAATATAGCCAAGGCCCAGGGTATTTTGTCAGAGTTGAAAAAAGTCTGGAAGAATAAGAAGATATGGCTGCAAACCAAGATTAGAATATTGGAAACTCCAGTGATGATAGTGGCCAAGTGTGGTTCCAAAGCATGGGCACTTCAAAAGACAGAGGAGCATTTGTCAGATGTTTTCCAGAGAAATTGTCTGTAGATTGTTTTACAGGTTTATAGACCTGTCTGACTACCATATTTTAAACAGTAAGCTGTGCAAAAAGTTTATTCTGTTGGCTTTTACAAAACCTAATAGAGACTTCATAGAATTTTAGCTGTTGAGGTGGTGATTAGCTTTCCAATTGCTGGATGTCTTGCCCTATATTTGTACATTAGGATGCCAAGGGTAGAGGAAATAAAATGAAGAGGTTTTAGATGTGATAAAATTAGGCTAAGAAGGCTATCTTAGATTTTTCTATAGTAATTTTCATAGTTAAGGTGAAAAGGTAATGGTGGGTAAAGAAAAGAAAATATTGATCAAGTGGATGCTAAGTGGTATTTTTTTTTTTTTTTTTATGAAGATGATGGGTACAGTAAAGATGATAAAAGTAGAATAGCCAAGGGCTGTTGTGTTTTTTCAGAGTTGAAAAAGTCTGGAAGAATAGGAAGATACAGCTTTATTCCGACATTACAATATTGGAAACTACAGTGATGATGGTGGTCAAAGCATGGGCACTTCAAAAGACAGAGGAGGATTTGTTGGATGTTTTCCAGAGAAATTGTCTATAGATTGTTTTGAGTACCTGTCTGATTAACCATATTTCAAACAGTAAGCTGTACAAAAATGTGGTTCAGTCATATTTTTTAGGTCTATAATGAGAAAAATGTTGAAATGACTAACAGTCTGTAAAGTAAGATGACAAATTGTCAAAGATTATCCATGTCAGGCAACCATCTTTGGTGAGGTAAAACAGTGGGTTGTCCCCAAATAGGGTTGAAGTAGTCTGTAATGAAAGATCTAAAGCGAAATTTGAACTTTCTGTGAGAGTTTAAAGAGAGAGGTGTTGAACAGCTTGGGGCAGAATTTGCAACTCTATTCCAAAATCTCTGAAGAACTTTAATTTTGACTTTCAATTCATCCAGCAGGAAGTAGTCAATATTAGGAAAATCTTCAGTAAGGCAAACATCCAGCCTGACATCAATATGTTGCTGCTCTCAAGTCCACCAGCTAACACTGAAAGACAATTATACAGAAGTATCTTCAGTTTTCTACAGCATTATAACATTTACAAGTAGATGGGACATATAATAGCAAGTTTTATTCCTGACCCATCATCACCTGCAGATGGAAAATTGTGGTGAAGCGAAAAGGAGACCAAAGTTATCTCTGGAAGGCTTGGCATTTATAATAAAAAAAAGACTAATCCTAAAAGTATATGTAATCTGGACTATATGTTTGCATATTGAAAGGGGGGTAAATTAAGTAACCTACATTTAAGTATTTTAGAATTTTTAAAGTATTATACAGGGTTCTATAGTGTGTTTTCTTATGGGAAGTGCAGATACCAAACTGACACCATTACAGCTCTTCTGAGTGAAAAATCTTAATAAATGAAAAACACTACCATTAGACTCCTTATTTTATGCTATTTCCAAACACCATTGTTGCTTTTCTGATTGTGCACTCATCTCCCCTCCCCCTTGATTGTTTTGGATATGCCCTAGGGTTAAAAAAAACTGAATGAAAATGCTTAAATAGTAAAATTTTCGCTTTATGATATGTGACATTAATCAGGTGTATCATGTTTCTATCTGTTCTTATTCACTTTTCAAAATCATTTCAAATAGTGGTGAATATTTCAAACATTCTCTGAAAAAACTAACGGCCTTTTTTGGGGAGCTGGAAAGGGAAGCTTAGTATTCTGTACTTAATTTCCACTCTTCTGTGGGTGTTCCCAAGGGAACTGTTCTTGGACCCACATTATTTCTTCTTTAAATTAATGATATGATACCCAAAGTCAGCAACCACTGAACTTTTTACACTGATGATTCAAAATTGTTTGGTGTACTCAAAAAATCATAAATACAATCTAACCTTGATCACATTCAGGCATAGGCAGACAAGTTGCTTCTCTCTTTGAATATATCAAAATGTGTCACCACTTATTTTGGTCACAATAATCTTCAGCACCAATATACTCTGAATCATAATCAGAGGTCACCTCCCCTCCCCTCTCTGTTCCTCTTCCAATTTGTGGCAGTAGTATAGGCCTGGGAGTCACAATAGATAACCTTTAAAGTTCTACTAACTCTCCATTTAAACTGTTACCTTAATTACCTTAATTTGCACTTTGGAGCAAATCAGGATCCATCATGATCTGTTACATGCTCCATACTTGATGATGTAAATGACTAAACATCAAATACATCCCAGTGGTACTTCCATGGAACACCATTCCATTCAACATCCAATGACTTTTTGAACACTGCATTATTGGGTGCTGAGACTGTTTTATTTGACAGTCTATTCCAGTGGTTTACTACATGGCAGGAGAAAAACTGTTGTTGGTGTCAATTTTTGACAGATGGTTTGAACATCTTCTTTGAATGTCATCTCCTGTTAGTGCCACTATTTTAGGAAATTGGCAAATGAATTGGGGGGGGGGGGGTTCTTGTGAAGGAAGGTTATGTGTCATCAGCATATCAAATCTTTGTCATCAGTAAACCAGTGTAGATAATTTAAGCTCCTTTAAAATGTTCATCAAAAGCCTTATCTCTCATCTTAGATGAGAGAGCTCTCTTTTGCACTCCTTCTAGAAGCTGTACATCACACCTGTACCCTGGTGATGCTATGCACATTCCAAAATAAAGTACTGGTCTGACAAGGGCCTTGTACAACCTCACAAAAACATAGAGAGATCTACTGGATATAGTGTTCTTTAAGAGTGCTAAGACAGAATTTGCATGAGACACAGTCTTTTTGCAGTTAGAATGGAATTTTTACTGGTTGTCAACAATGGTTCCAAGATCCCTTTTTTTCATCCACACCTTGCAGCTCTTGAATGTTATTTAAAGCTAGATTGAACATATTGTACTTTAACCCTGGGTTGGACTTGCCAAAATGAATAACACTACATTTGTCAATATTAAAGCTCATGTGCCATGTTTTTGCCCATTTTTGAATATGGTCAAGATCTGCTTGTAGTGACTCATGATTGACTGCACCAAACAATTTTGAGTCATCTACATAGAGAGTTAGATGATTTTTAGTTAATAGAAAAATACCCTTAATATAGATATTGAATAGGGAGGTCCTAAGATACTACCCTGCAGGACACCACTGGTGACTCCACATCTCTCAGAGTGGATTGATTCTCTTTCATTAGTAAAAAGCCTTACTCTGTGTTCTATCTGTAAGAAAAGCTGAGCTCCAGCCCACAAGGTCTGCATTAATTTCAAATGAGATAAGTTTTTTTTTTTTTAGTGTGGATGTGGAACTTTATCAAATGCTTTTGCAAGGTCAAGCAGTAAGACATCCATAGGCAAGTCCTGATCAACCAGGTCTGTTATAATATTATAAGTCTCCAGTAAATTTATTTCTACAGACTTTCCTGGTTGAAAACCATCTTGGCTGGGTGATAATATCCTATTAAGTTTGAGATGCTTCATGACATAGTCATTTACCACTCTTTTCAGGATTTCAGCAACAGCAGAAGTTATACTTATGGGACAGTAGTTTTCTGCACTGGCTTTATTTCTATTTTTGAACAAAGGGGTGACAAATGCTGTTTTCCAATCTGTTGGCACTTTCTTGGTACATAGGGAAACTTCAAATAATTGGGAGAGTGGCTCGGCAATGTCATCAGCAACTTCTCTAGAAGATGTGGATGTAACATATCTGGCCCAACGTATTTGTTAACATCTAGCAATTTAAGTTATTTGAAGATATTTGAACTATCAATCTCAATTGGCTCCATTGGATGGTGGATTTGTGTAGGGTCAGCATTGGGTAGGTCTGTATCTGATGTGCAACTAAAAACAGACATAAACTGGCAGCTCAGTTCATCTGCAATTTCTTTGACGTCTGTCAGTTCAACTCCTGAAGCAGTTAAATTGGATATTGATCGCTTACCAGGACTTTTACATGACACATATTGCCAAAATTTCTTTGGGTTATGCTTGCATTCTCTAGCTAGTGTGGCTTCATGGTTCTGATAAAGTTTAATATTACCTGGTATCCAGGAATACAGATTTGATTATCCTTCAATCAAGTATTACAAGTATTACATCATCATTTTGTTTCTAGAGCAAATTCAAGTCTTGGACTTATTAAAAGAATAATTTCTAGCAGATCATATGAATCTTCTTGAAGGTACACAAGGCAGGAGACCAGTTCTTGACTTCAGAACCTGCCTTGCTGGTGCTTTTTATAAAAGTGATATACAGTTGATTGAAGGTGTACAAAGGAGGGTAACCGTCTGCATCTCTGGGTTTGGCAAGAAACCATATAGTGAAAGGCTATCTATCCTAGAACTCTCATCTTTGACCTTCCAACATAAGCGCAATGACATGCTACTCACATATAAATATATTAACCAACCCAAAATAAGCTCTTTGCTCAGTTACCCAAAGAAAAAAAGACATAAGGTCATTCTAAAAATCTTTGTAAGCTTAGAGCTAACTGCATAATCAGACAAGAATTTTTTAGCCAAAGTGTTATCAATGCTTGGATCTGATTAATGAAAAGACCATGTCTTCAACATCAACCTAAGTTTTCCAAAGAAGACTTAACAAAGAATGGGAATTCGAACCTTCAAAATTTGACTGGAGCTGCCCTTCATCTGCATCTCATAAATAGTGATTAATATATATGAATGTATATAAAGGATATGGGCTAGGATGCTGATGCTGCTTGTCATACTCAACCAACTCATATACTCTATCAGAAATTGATATTATGTGGCAGTGTCTACTCGAAAACCAGAAAAGAATGGTCCCCTTGATCATAACTATCTGTGGTCACTGTTACCAAGTGGGCTTAATTTGCATCTATCCTAGCACTCTCCTAGTCAGAAGGCATGTCACTGGGCTGCAAACGCAGTCACAGCCCTGTTTTTACAGTTTGTGTAAAGTATTTTAATTGCCATCGCAATAACAGATTCAACATTGGACTTTATGTGCTCCAAAGTGAAAATTATCTTAAAATAAAGCCAGTTTTACAGTGCTTAAAAAAGGAAGTCATTGTATATTATGCATTTTTAAGAACCCTGGGCCTCTACTCTGCTATGTCAAACTGTGGTGCTATTTCCTAGTATTGTTGATAGTATTGCATGTTTTATAAGTGACATTAACTCATTTCAGATGTAATATTATGGATGTGCCTCAAATTCTAAATATGACTGAACCTATGACCATTTCTGAGACTTCTGTTGTTAAAAATGGTAAGTTATCCCATTAAATTATTGATAACAAAACAAAAAGAAAGCTGCTCTGTTTTAGTTAATGATTTTCTCTTTTTTCTTCTCCTGCTTTTAAAGTTCTCCTCAGCCAAAAAAAAGAAAGAAAATGCAACTGCAATAAAGCTTGGATCTAGTCCGTAAGGGTGGAGGGTAGTAAAAGGGCCATGTTTCTGCAGAAAAGGCTAATTTATTGGTCGTGTTTTTTTCCAGTTTTGGGAGACAACAAGTCTTCAGGTAGAAAAATGTTCTCTCACTCTTTCCTGTTTAGAGGCATAAATAATAATAACAATAAAAAAAGCATTCTTACTACAGAGTTCATTTTGTGGGGCAGCTACAATCGTTGTCTCAGGGGCTAGTTTCTGTTTCTTATAACAGGCGTTTGTTTTAAATGAAATTACACAATCTTTTCTCATAATATTACTTGGTGTGTTTTTCTCCTGTAATTGTCTTTTTGTGACTTGTAAATAAATAAAGAAACAGAAAAGGAATGTTAAAGGATGCATCAAGTAATCTCTTTTTTTCAGTTACCACTAAGCACCCCTCTTGGCAGCTAACCTACAAGCTATTGGTTTTTATATCGTGACATTTATTATTGTTTTGTTGTCTTTGTCTTGCCATTTATTATCTCCTGTATTTCCGTGGCAAAAAGCACATAATTCAGACAGGTTTTTTCTAACTTGTCAAACTTTTGTTAAACTTTCCAATTTCCCCAAACTTGTTATTAAGAGCTGTCCAGGTGTTGCTAATTTTATCTATTTTAGTCAAAAGATCTCGAGTGGAAGGGGTGCAAAAATTATCTTTTAGACTTTTCTAGATATTTTTGAATACAGTATAAACAACTTCACCTTTCCCACCTTGCACATATTCACTTATATTCCAAGTACTGTTTGTATTTCTTTTCATAAGTATAGGGTATTTGTTCAGTATAGGTAAGTGTAATTGTCTAATAGTTAGCCTACCAAAGATGTTCTATGTTTTATTTTAAAGGAAAGACTATCTTTATATTTATTGTAAATAACATCCTTGCATTATGGATTTGTTATTGGTTTTA
The DNA here is from genome assembly GCF_049724085.1 of Artemia sp. Qi Xiang Cuo. Taxonomy (NCBI): domain Eukaryota; kingdom Metazoa; phylum Arthropoda; class Branchiopoda; order Anostraca; family Artemiidae; genus Artemia; species Artemia sp. Qi Xiang Cuo. Next base: position 55,800,350 of record NC_142805.1, on the reverse strand, counting down.
ATCAATTTTTGTTGTGGGATGTAAGCTTATTATTGTTCAACCTGAAGTCATCAGTCATTTGTATGTTTTGTGTTCCATTAGAAAGCAAGCAAGTCTCCAGGCCTTATTTGCTGTCAATTTAGCGCCTTGTATAAAAAGAAGAACTTTTTTTCTGGGGGGAGGAGGTTAGAACACGAAAAATCAGTCTTATAATGGATAAAATCCTTTCTGTTATTCCATTAGAATTGGAAGAGAATATATATCAATTATCAGCTATAATATTTTAGTGTTTCTGCCAAACAGAAAGCGATGTGTCAATTTTTTCTCCTGTATATGCATATGCTCTCCTAATTTTTTTTTATCATTATGGACTCTGAAAAAGAATGAATTAAAGATGTAAAAAATGAAATTAATTGAACAATTGTAATGCCAGAGGCTGAAGGAAACAGTATTTGCGTTAAAAGAAAGAAGCAACAGTACTACCAAGTGTTTGGCTATTTTTTTTTTGTTTTTTTACCCTAGATAATTAGCCTATCAATTACATAACCTGTTGAAAAGTTTTCAGGATACTGTTTTAACTCTAAATCCTGAGATTTGTGTTGGCGTTTAGCCAAAGAAGGTTTGATTTCTGTACTTATAAGGGTTATTATTTATTCTTATGGCTAATGTGTTGAAATAAGGAAAGTAGTTGGGCTTGTTTTGTCAGCTTTTCTATTGAATTTGTTTGATGTCCCTTTTATTTATGTTTTGTTTCAGAAGTTGAAGAGACTTTACCAAACGGCAGTGAGGAGTTTTTTGACTTTCCAAACTTTCTTTTGTCTCCTAAACGTGAAGATGTTCCTGTGGGTACTGTTTCCTGCTTTTCAGGATCATGTAAACTTGAAGCTGACGCCCAGGAATTGGACTCTACATGTTTTGACAATGAAGGTACATCTCAAGCATTTATTTTTGTAAAATCAAATATATTGGGTAATATTCTATTGGAAAATCTAGAACAAGTTGGGCTAGGACTTTACTGTGTTAAGATCTGAAACTGTTATTTCTATGGATGAAGCCAAAGCAAGATGAAGAAAAACAAACTTGAAATTATGCAAATATTTATGGGCCAACAATTTCTGCAAATTCTGAAAATTGCTAAACTGTGTGTAAGATATTCCTAATTTCAAATTATCACGCTTGAATTTGTTCTATTCTCATGTTTTATGTCAGTTTTTATATTTGCAGTCTGATTTTTTAATGTCATGGGGGTTTTTAATTATCGAGAATAATTAAAAGTTCAAGCAGGGATAAGTCCAACAGATACAAAAAGTTCTGGATATTGCGATCACATATACAGTGACCGTCATCAGCAGATAAACTAAAGTGTTGCAATTAAAAGAAAAGATGTTTATACTGGAAAAAAAAAATAATTACTGCCAGGTCACTAATATTTTCTGGTTCATTGGCTGAGAGGGTTCAATAACGGGGTTCATTTCAATTCTTCAAATCTAAACTTTTCTCCTTAATATTGCCTTAATATAAGTTGAATTTTTAATGAAGGTGGCACAATCTTCTCCTTCTTCCAGTTGCAAAAGAAATGTTACATAATTTACAGTTAGACGCTGGTTTGTTCTAACATCCCCATATATGTGACAAGTATTTTTCCAAATACCACACTGCATTTCTATGACGAACAAATAAAAGCAAAAATAAAGCTTTCATTTGTTCGTCACAGAAAGGCAGCTTGGTTCTTGAAAAATTACCTTACCAAAAATATTTTGTCAAACTTCTATTATTTTCTATCTCTATATCTTTGTTGTAGAAGCTAAACATGCTTCACCAACTGATGCTGAAACGAACATAGAAGCTTCTAATTCTACTATATCACATGTGCATCAACAGCTACCCCTGGGTATTGCTTCCAATTGCATCCAAATATCCAATTTAACATCTGAATTGGACTCCCAGGATCTGGACATAAGTGATGAAGGTATATTTAAAGCTAATGATGCTGTGAAGTTAGTTTGAAAAGGAAATATTTTATCAAACATAAAAGTTTTTGTAACTTTTACAAGCATAACATAAGTAATATAACAAGCAACATAAACAACATAACATAAGGATTATATAAAAGTGTTCTATGTTTTAAAGTGTTTAAATAGTATTACCAAATGTCCGTTTTTTTTTCAAATGCTAGGGTAACATATCAAATTAACTTAAATGTTAACCATAAAAACGTTGTGAGGCTTAAAGTTCATCGTTAGGCTCTTATCCTTTAAAGCGGCTAAACTTCCTTCTTAAATAACTAAAAAGTTAAACCAGTGCAGCGTGCCTTTTTTTAAATGTGAAATTGTTTTTAAATGTGGACACTTATGTCGAATTTAGACCAAATGCAAACTAATTCAGAACAATAGCTTTTATTTATTTCCGCCAGAAAATTAATATTTTATTATGTAAACATCTTTTTCAGCATTATGAAAATAAAAATGAAAAATCCTGAAACCCATCAAATATGATGTAAAACTTCAACGAAAAGTACCTCAATAAAACTGGCATCATTGCCCAACTCCCCTACTTGAAAACAGGAGAGTCAGGAGTAATCTTTCAGCATTCTATTTTTGTTCTATTTCTTTTTTTTTCTGTTCACGATCTATTTACTTTTTTAGCGATTCGAAACTTTCTGGAATTTCAGACGATGTCAAACAAGTTGTTCATTAGCAATAACACTCGATGTTATGAGAAAACACATTTTGCATTTTTCTTGTTCAGATTAATTAAAAAAACGTTCCGAAAAAGAAGTTTTTTAAAGAAAAGTAAAGGTCATTTTAAATTTAAGATCAGAAGAAATAGAAACCTACAATAATTCAAACTCAAAATGACCGGAAGTTACTATTAAAGAATAAACGAAACCCAAAACGAACAGAGATTAAATATACAATCATGTAAAAAAAACCACAACAGGTACTAATACAAATAAATAAATAAATCTTAAAACGAGTAGTTTAAATTGAATATGCAAATCAACCTTAAAACGAACAAAAAAAAATTTGCTATTGAAGTATAAATGAAACCCAAAACGAACAGAAATTGTTCGTTAACAATCGTAGAAAACATACATAATTTAAAACATACGTGAAATTTAAATTGAATATGCAAATCAAGCTTGAAACGAATGAAAATCACTACAAACAAAAGTTTGTGTTTTGCCTCCTCTCACTGTAAAAGTCCAAAAACTACTGCGTCATTAGCGCTTTACTGAAAACTATATGTGTCTTGAATAGTCTTGGAAAGTCCAAATAAATCAAACCGAATGTTTCATATAATGCTACTAATTGTTGAAAGATCATCAGTTCAAGATTTTATTTCACTGTAATTTTATTTTCATTTTCAATGCTGTCATAACTGGAAAAGAAAATATTTGTAGTATAATTCGTTTTCAGTGAAGCACCAACGACGTAGTAGGCTTTAGACTTTTACAGCTAGGGAAGGGGGCAGTATCCAACTTGTTTGTAGTGAAGATATATTTGTCTTGAACAGTCTCGGAAAAAACTAATGAAATTAAACTGAATGTTTGATATTAATTGCTGACAGCTCATCAGTTCAAAATTTTATTTTACTGGAATTTTATGTTTATTTTTAATATTGTAATAAGTACAAAGAAAAATATTTGCAATATAATTCGTTTTCAGTAAAGTGCCAAAGACACAGTAGGTTTTAGATTTTTACAGTGAGAGAAGGAGGCAAAACCCACTCTTGTTTGTAGTGAAGCTATATATGTCTTGAAGAGTCTCGGAAAGAACTAATGAAATTAAACTGAATGTGTGATATATAATGATATTAATTGCTGAGAGCTCATCAGTTCAAAATTTAATTTTACTGGAATTTTTATGTTTATTTTCAATGTTGTAGCAAGTACCAAAGAAAATATTTGCAATATAATTCGTTTTCAGTAAAGCGCCAATGACGCAGTAGCGTTATTGGCGCAAAATAATTTCAAGCTTGATCTGCAGAATAATTGTTCGTTACACATTTTGCTTGCAGAATTACTTCATTTTATGAAGTAAGAATTGTTTTCTGACTTCAAACTGTCCAAATACTTTACGAATTCTTAATACTTCAAGAATTGTTTTCTGACTACAAACTGTACAAATACTTTACCACCCCTCCCCCCTTATGTGCAAATATATAGCTCAAATTATATATATTTCCCATCTATTCTGTCACTTGTCTTTGTCTTATCTCGCGCTTAGCTGAAAGAAACTAACGAAGAAACGAATTTGTTCTCGAGTTTTACACTGCGTAAACTTGAGTGAGTGGCGCATTATACACAAGTACCAAAATTCCTTCCCCCTGCGGAAAAAAAAACAAAAGTCATATAAAATACTCAAATTTGGAAAGCCTTATTTTCCACGGGGAATATTTTCCGCGGGAGGGGGGGGTATTTTCTCCAGGGGGTAAACGCCGGTCATCGCGCTGCCAATAGTAAAGGCCATACGGCTTCAACATTTTATAAAAAAAAAAAAAAACAGAGGCACTTCGCCTCTGGGAAAAAAAGAAGGGGTGTTGGTATAAACTTCGGGTGGATATTAACCGGGGGGGGGGGAGGGGGTAAACGCCTAGAACCTGGCAGCGTGGTCGGTGACAAGGGTATGTAATATATTAACATTTTCAATCTTGTCAAACCATTGCAGAAGGTCTGCATTGGTTGCATGGATCGTAGCCTGTAGAGAGACTGTTAAAGATTGTTCCCTCTGCGAGTTTTGTTTTTTATTTCGACAATCATGACATCATTTGATAGCTGAGAGTCATTTTACCCATTCATCCAAGTACATTTTTGAAACTTACTGTCAATTTTCCTTAGTTAAAACACGTTGAAAATATGTGACTGTAGGTAAAATATCCAATTTTTAAGTGAGTTTGGATAATTCTCTGTTGAAAGGTCTGAGTAATTTCGTATTTCTCGCTCCATGAATCCACAGATCTGAAAATAATGAATCCAGCTGTAAAAATATCTTGTTTGTTTGATGCAAATAAGATCTGTAGGCTTGTCACAAAGTTGTATCTTTGAAGGGGAACATAAGCCCTAGGCCTAATGGAGTATTTGAAATCAATGCCTAACCATTTCACCATCTTTTCTTTATGTATAAACGTGTCTTTGATAGTACCAAAATAAAGTGCAGTGTGGCATCAAAGACCGGTGTCAGTTAATAAGCTTTCTACTGTCACCTTCGTCTCGTGTGTTCTCAGAATTTTTGCAAAAGATCGGATGTAAGTAAAATTGCTGATTATTTTTTCCAGAGTTAAATAGCTAATGAGAATATGCATATTTTTTAAGGCCAGTTTTTCTGTGCTATTAGGCTGTGCTTAGAACCTGCTTGTGATGAAATGTCTCTTTTATGGTCTTATAGACATCCATCATCGTGCTGATAGCAATACTAAAAAGTTGATCCCTTAAAAGAATTCCTAAATAAGTGAAAATCATTAACGCGTCAAAAATAAAAATAAAACAATTTAATTTACAAAAAGAATGTTTGTAGATGAAAAAAACGGAAAGAAAATTATCAATCTAGTTTAAACCTAAGTTCGTTTAGACATCAACGTGCAAGGTGGGTATTTTTCCTTTATGTGTCCATTTTCGGAACTACGGGATTATTTTCTACTTTCTGTGAGTTTATTTGCACAATGACCTTCCTAATAAGTTCAGCTAGGGGAGAGGGGTAGAAAAGAAAATTATTTGTTAAAACCTATCAAAGTTTGTAAAAACCCCGTACGGCTTTCAGTTTTTAAAGCTGATAAAATTTGTCTATTATTATTTCAATTCCATTTATTCTATATGAAGTTCTTTCCTTTGTGATTCATTCAGAAGTGGTCGGCAATGTAGATCCTAATCAGCTAATAGTTATAGAATGCTCTCCTTTCCTTAGTAAGTGCTATAACGTCTGTTTCTTTTAATTGTTTTTATTTTATTTAATTTTAATAAAATAATTTTTCACTCTAGAGATGATGCTTTCTACTGTGTGCAGTTCTGACGGTATGAATCAACTAAAGCTCTTAGGGCCAAAACTGGCCGTGGTGGTGGAAAGACTGACAGAGAAAGCTATTGAGGAATTAACAGCTGGTGTGTGGCGTTGCGGCTCCTGTGGGAAAGCAGAGACATCGTTTTTGATGCTTGATCTTCACATAGACACTGGCTGTGAAGAACTATCACCAATAGAGTGTGTTGTCTGCCCTGCAGTAGTCCGCAATTACAGAGATTTTGTTGTTCACTTTTTGGAACACCAAATGGGAGCAACAAGAAGATGCCCCATTTGTTTACGAGAATATATTGACGATTTGACGCAACATCTAATTTCACAAGGTCATTTTTCACCAAACGTCTTGGAATTGGACATACAAAGTAATACATTAGTAGTTGTTTCACAGAAGCCGTCAACAAGCAGGGGCTTAAATTCATTTGAATCGGAAGCAAAAGCCTTAAACAATGAGAGCGGGAGCAAACATATGAATAGTCTCATGCATAGTAAAATACCCAAAAAATTGGTATCAAAAAGACATAAAAGAAGACATTCAGCAAAAAAACCATATAAATGTGATATTTGTGAAAGGCTCTTTTCTGAATCAAGCAATTTGAATAAGCATAAAAGAATACACACAGGTGACAAACCGTTTAAATGTGATGTGTGTGAGAAATGCTTTTCTTATTCAAACTGTTTGAATAGGCACCGAAGAGTGCATACAGGGGAAAAACCATTTAAATGCAACATGTGTCATAAGAGCTTTTCTACAACGGTCCATTTGAGCACACATCAAAAAGTGCATACAGGATTGAAACCTTTTAAATGTCGTGTATGTGAGAAATGCTTTTCTGAATCAAGCAATTTGAAGAGGCACCAACGAGTGCACACTGGTGAGAAACCATTTAAATGTGTTGCATGTGAGAAATGCTTTTCTCAATCACACGGTCTGAAGGAGCATCAAAGAGTGCATACTAGTGAGAAACCATCAAGCCATAAACAAGGTTGCCACCCCTATTGATTTATCACTATTTCTAGTGATTGTTTACATTGCGTAAACAAAAAAGAATCACTAAATCTGCTCGTAAATCACGAGATTATCAAAGAAAATCACTAAATTAACCGACAAATCACTAAAATCTAGTGATTTTTATTTTCACCGGGCGGCAACCCAGGTCATAAAGCTATATGAAAAAGCTAGCTAGTTTATAGTTTAGAGTAATTTTTTTTTCAGAATAGTGATTTTCATCAATAGACGTAGATTTGATGAAGAATTGAAATAAAATTGAATTCCCAGAATTGAATCTGCGTTTTGGTTATGTGAACATTGGGTTTGATTCGGATTTTGGTTTGTGCTTCTACCTAGTTCTAAAATTATACTAAGTGTTTGGTTTGTTATTATTTTTTTTTAACTTATCAGAGAAAGGAAAATATGTACATATGTATAATTTTCGTTAAAGTTTTAGTCTTGATAAGAGAAAACGGGTAAAAAATAAAAGAAAACAAGATCAAACAGCTAAAACATATAATAAAGCAACGTTAAAGAATTGCAACGAATTATAATAAAGCAACGAAATAATGTTGGATAAAATAAAAAAAAAATAAAAAATCACTTTTTGCAAACTATTGCCAATGATCATAGTTTTCCAGACGCGAGTTCTTTCATCTTTTCATGTTATTTATTTGTATATTCAATATATTTTATCTAATTTTCCTATGTATAACGGTTCCTTGACATGAAGCTAAAATATTCTTATATTTTTGGCTTTGTCTTTCACTGTCTTGGTTAATAGTCAGGGGCATCGTTTAGGGAGGAGGGAGTTGCCCCCTCCCAATAATGTGGTGAAAATAATTTTTATATACCACATGCCCCTTGACTATCCGCATATGGACCCTTCTTGCCCCCCCCCCCGCTCAATAGAAATGCTGGAGATTCGCCCCTGTTAATAGTTTTATCTTTTACTTATGTAAATTCTTTATTGAGCTAAAATTGAGGTTTAGATCATAATAATAGTCTTTCATCTTCCTTTTTAGATATTTTCTTAAACAATTTCACTGGTTACTGGAATTCCCTGCCATTGGAATGAAAAATATAGTTTTTTTTTTCTTTTTTTACTTGTCATGTAATCAGCCATATTCTAGAAAATGTATGACCACTTACAAAAAAACGCCAAATGTACTACATCTGGCAACACTATTGGCACCCCTGGCGTGTAGAATTACGACTGCCATCTAGAGGAGAATAATCTAGTGTATTGTTTCTCAATATGTTTAGTGTCGTGAACTTCAAAATAAATTATTTAAGGTATAAAAATATTTTATTTTGAAAATAAAAGTGATCCATAACCTAGTGATCAATGCTTTTATTAACATTTGCAGAAATCTCTAGTTAAGCCAACACTCTATTCCAATAAATCTTATCGCTTTCATTCTTGTAAATCTTTGGAAACCTTTGTAAATCTCAAATTTAACTAATAAGTCGTTTTTATTTTCTTCCATTGCTGACTTTAGCAACAGCAGTTTTACTGTGAAGGTGTCGTTTGATTAGGAAACCAACTCATTGTTATCGTTTAAACCTTATGGATGGAAAAGATTGTCAAACTTGACAAATTTATTTTCCTTATTTATTTCCATGGTTCAATGTAGCAACGCCAACGAAAATCAGCACTGCTCTAAAAACATCGTACCACCTTGAACCACTTTCCCAGTCATCTAATCAAACACGTGAACAACCCCTTAGGTCTCAAAGGGTGTCTGCAAGAAATGCATTAATTAAAATCCGAAATCAAATGACATAGTTCTCTAACTTATTTAATTGCTGGTTCGTTTTGTTTTTTCGAGTGAATGAATTGTGTCCTTTACTTTGTCAGTTGTTCGCTAGTATCCGTCGATGGTAGTTCATATTTTTTTGGATTTTGTGCAAATCGCGGATATTGGCGAATAACTCGCTTTTATGGTTGTTAGGTAGTTGGTTTTAATTCTTTTAATTTTTGGCTTTTATTGATCCATCGTTTCGTTTCGCGCTGAAGAAAAGAGGCGTTTGTCCTCTCGAAATATTCGCTTTGTTTTTTCAGTATCTTCAATTGGCCTATAAAAACCCCATTTTTGCTCGTTTTTCTTTCTTTATGTAACATCGTAAATTTTAAATAAACAAAAGAAAGTTTCTAAAAATTGCTTTTTTTTTTAGAAACAAATAAACCTAAGATGGGTCCCTGGGGATTTTTCTTATTTGTTATCCTTGGTGCATTCATAAAATCCTAATAAATTACTACTCTAGTAATATCTATTTCAAAATCCTGTTTCTAGAACATATTAGCGTCATTATAGTGGACAATGCCTATACTGAGCTTTATGAATGAGTGGCCTCTCTTTTAAACAAAGGAGCTCTTCATTTTCCAATATTTAACGAGGTGTCTCCATAAAATATCGTCAATTTATTGTTTAATACATAATATATGTTGTTGTGATCAGGAACTCTGATTTTTTTTTTTTTAACTTTACTTTTTCTTGTTTTCTGTATTATTTTTTGTTTTTCTTCGTATCTTTTATGGAGGATGATTTGTAGGTTTCAAGAAAATATTGATTGAAAACCTTGCTGATTTTGTGATCAATTTTTGTAATACTGCTGAACTTGCATAAACAAAAAAGAATTTTTTGAAAGCTTCAATGTTTTTTGTCTCCTATAGCTTTTAAATTATGAATATATATTTACTGCTTTCTTTTTCTTTTCTTTTTTAATTTAATTATTGTGTGTTTTTATTTGTTTCTTGTTATCTAAGTAGCGTAATAAATTGAGGTGAACTTCTCACTAATCTGATTTCCATTTCTTAGTTTTGATGTAATTGCCCACCCTAATTCTTTCCACGGGGTGGAGCTCAGAACAGATGGAGGTCTCAATAAGCAATTTTTTAACTATTGAACATAGTAGATGCAAACAGGTCTTTAGAAAGCTATCAGGTTTTGTACTAGATGAGGAGGGTGTATGGGTCACGAAAACACAAAAAGGTACTTTCAGACCACCCTGTTCGGTGCGCCCAAGACGGTAGTGCGATGAAACATAAGGGTTTTGGAGACAGGGTTACGGATTTAATGGGTAGTTTGTTAAAAATCTTACGAAAAATTGTCGTAAGGTTTCGCAAGATATTTCGTTATTGTTTTTACTCTAGCCATTTTCTAATTTTTAGCTGTGCTAACAACCAGCAGATGTTATACTTTGGGTACCTGGAGCCTAAAGGTATGAAAGTATTGCAATCATTATAGAGATTGCTTCCAGTCAATAGGTTTCATTTAAAGGTCACTAATTCTATCTTTTGGGATGTATTTTTTGGTGATGTTTTTTTTGCGGGGTTTGGGGGTGGTAAGAGGGTTTCAAATTTGTGATAGGGGGAGGGGGCAACATAATCTCTCCGGTCCTTACAAAGGAGTATACGCTGTTTTTTATTTCCGTTTCTATGTCTTTTTTCATGACAGGCTCTTTGGAAATGAATGATACTTCCTTTAAGGCGAAACACCAGACTGGAAACCATTAGAAATGTAAGTGCAGTATCTTACGAACTTGTTCTTCGAGCAATCATTGCGAGGGCTCTCTTCTTGTAGTTAACCTGATGCCAGCGTGTTTGCCTTATTGGCTTTACTTTTCCCAAAGTTTAGATTTGGACACATCCAGGATCAAACATCCCCTCCTTTCCCAGTAATAAATCTTATTAATAGGCAAATTGCATGATTTACAACCCTTGGCCCAGAAGTAGTGGGGGTTCAAGTCATCCCTATTTTGACCCAAATGGTTAACTGAAAAATTTCAATTAGTGTTGAGGGGGGGGGTGTCTTAAAAAAAAATTTGGGGGGGGGGGCGGGGGGGTTGGTTGTCCACTAATCACTTGCCACTCTAAAAAAAAGGCGCTAGACATTTCGATATCCAATAAAACTAGTACCCTCCAAAGTTTCTGTAACAGCTCCTTCCATATGAATTGGCCCCGGTGATAAAAAATAGAATGAATAAAATATACATAGACCCAACTTTGCTTATTACGTAGATAGTGGTATTATGCTCCTTATGACAAGCAGCTATTTAAAATAATTACAGGGGTATAAAAGGTAGTAGCTGTTCCGGCGCTGTGAGAGGCTTTAGGGTCTCTGCTCCGTCATAAGTTCCTATCTCCGATCCTATCCCCGACAGAAAAATCCTGCTTGCGTGGTATCAGGGGGGACCTTTCGCGAGTCTTCCTAACCAAAGCTGTGACTGCTAATAGCGCTGCAGGGTTACCTTGAGGAGTGGCGCCTCTCAAGGAAATTATAGTCTAGTAAACTACGCAGTACTTGCACTGGCTTCCGATTAATGGATAACTGTTTTGGGTTCGGGCTGAAAAAACCTCTCCCTACCTAATTCTCTTCCTAACAAGTTGATCGAAGAGCATTGCCAAGTGTGGAAAACCATGTTTTGACCAACATGGGCTCAGGACTGCACAGAGCATTGGGAGGTATTAACAATTGTTTGCTAATGGCTGATTTCACGAGTAAAATTTGCCGGGTATCAGTCATAGTAATAATGAGTTTTTGAAATATGGTAAATATATATATATTTGAAATCAGCATAAAAATCCATTTTTTTATGTATCTGTTGATATCAAAATTCCGTTTTTTAGAGTTTTGGTTACTATGGAGACGAGTCGCTCTTACTATACAGTTCGTTACCACGAACTGTTTGAAAACCTGATGAAAAAGATATACTCACACTGTTCTCTATGAATTCTACTTTCTTACTACGTAGTAAAAAATATATTTAAAATCCTGCCTTATAATTGTATCTGGTTGTTATGGCGCAACGGCTGGTTGCTAGGGCCTGATAGGAACCGTTTGGGGTCTCATTAGGGACTCAAAATTTAATGTCCTCCGGAAACAATTATCAAATTACGAAAGATGATGAAAAAAGGTATCCTGTTATATTTTCACTTTCATCCTAGTTAAACTATGTACATTAGCCATTAAGATTTACTTATTAAAGTAAACTAATAAAGTTATAGAAGAATTATTGTCTTTAATATCTTGTGATGATGTTTTGGATAAAGCTGCACTAAATCCTGATCGAAGGTTGACAGGTTCAATCCCACGTGTTTCAAGGAAAAAATCTGTTGCAAAAGTTGTTCTATCTGTTCCAATTTCGTCTTCATATGTGATTTTAATGTTTTCAATGGTAATTTCAGTTTTCTATAACCTTGGCAAGTGTTAGTTCGATAAGTTGCAAAGCACAGCTCATTATAAAACCTGATTACAAACAGGAAAAACCCTACGGCTTTTTCTTCTATAAATAGTAAAAGACGAACCTCAAACAATCAATTAGCTAACTAAGTCCAATGTATGCAATGGTTTGTTATTCCAATGATCGTCTTTTAATGTAACGAACAAAAAATTAAACTAATTCTAAAATTTTTCTAGTTTAAATTAAAAGATTAAAATGATTGCTCAGATACCATAGATATTTTTTCAGTTTATAACGTTAGCGATTCTGAACTGGAAACTAGAATAAATAAAAATTGATTTTTTCAATTTTTACGTCACGTCACTCACTACGTCACATATGGTTATTAGTGCACAATCGGTGTTAGATATTACGTCGTCATTTATTACGTCATATATGGTTATTAGTAGGCAATCGGTGTTAGAAGTCAGAATTACTTACTTAGACTTAGGTCCTCCTACGCCTGGGGGCGCATAAGGCAGCAACAGTGGTTTGCCACGACGACCTGTCCTGAGCCTTCAACCATAGCTCCTCCAACGAGGACCTCGCCAGCTTCGCCTCCTTCTCTAGCGACCTGCCAAGGGTCATTTTCGGTCTCCCTGATTTGCGGAGACCGGGGGGTGTCCAACACCATGCGTCGTGCGGCAGCCTTCCATCCCACATTCGCACCATATGCCCCCAATACATCCATCGCCGCTTTCTTGGAAGCAAGTCAGACTAGCTTCCAAACAATTTTTTTTTTCATTAAAAAAGCGCCTAGAACTTCTGGTTTCCGTTCGAATGAGTCCTCTCGCAACATTCTTGGACCACTGGGCCGATACGATCATCCCTGGGGAAAAGAATAAAAAGGCAAATAAACACGCATCGGTGATCTTTCTTCATGGCAAAAAGTACAAAATTCCGCATTTTTGCAAATGGGAGCTTGAAACCTCTACATTATGGTTTTCTAATACGCTGAATTTGATGGTGTGATTTTCATTAAGATTTTATGATTGTTAGGGGATGTTCTCCTCTTTTTTTGGAAATAAGGCAAATTTTGTCAGGCTCGTAACTTTTGATGGATATGAGTAAAAGTGATGAAACTTACATATTTAAAATCAGCATAAAAATCCGATTATTTTGATGTATCTATTGATATCAAAATTCTGTTTTTTAGTGTCGCTAACTATTGAGAAGAGTCGCTCTTACTATACATTTAGTTACCACGAACTGTTTGATACCAGATAGCTACATTTAAGCGATTAGTTCTATCTGCAAGAATAATATTGTGGCGGTTAAGGTAGGAAATGAGCTTAGTTGCTGCTTTTGTATTAAATCAGGAATTAAGCAGTTACGTCCTATTCCCATTTATATGGATCACTGTGATGGGCTTTGTTCTAGGGGCACAGCAATGAAAATGGGAAAACATGGAATCAATTGGGGAAGTGAAACTCTCCTACAGTTAGATTATGCTGATGATGCTCACTATGCTCACTATGCATATTTTTGACCGTTTTTAAATAACCGCGTACTGTCTTCAATTTTCGACTAAAGATGACAATTTTGGCATTATTCGATAGCTGAGACTTAGATTTATGAATTCACCGAATTATATTTTTGAAATATGATTCAAATTTTTTTTTTGACAGTAAAATGCTTTTTAAAAACAGGATTTTGTGACATCTGAAGCTACTATTTTGCCCGAATAGACAATGTATTTGTATCATATTGTTCATTAGCTTCAGATCTATGCAATCACCGTGCCAGATTTGTTATATTACTTAGTAGTTTCTGTAGAAAATAACGTAAACTTGCAAGAAAATGCAAAAATTGCTAAATTGTTACAAAAATTCGCTTCGCTATTTCTCATTCAAAGAATATTGGCGGATCCTTTCGAAAGGCTGTTTGAAATGTATTGAGAGTAGGCGGCTACCGTTTTGTCTACCTGGCAAGAAATACCTGTTTCACAATCAGACAAGACAAACAAGATCTCAGCTAGGGCGATTTGAATATTCTTTTCTGTGTATCGGACTGTGTGATTGATTATGGGAAATAAAAACGGAGGAAAGAAGCTGAAGCGAAACTCAGGACAATTCAAAAAGTAAGTAATATTTTTTATTTGCATTTGTTCTGTTTTTATCTAATCTTGCATATCCAATTCGATACATTTTCTTTATAGAACAAAAGGTGTTATTTCTTTTGGTATTATTATGTTCAAAGTTGCGTAAATCTCAATATAATTTATTTATTTAAGTTTCATTATCCTATGTTCATTTATTTCCTATAAAATTCTCTTCATATTTATTTATTTTACCGAATTACGGGTAAACTTTTGAAAGTTAGCTTGCGAAAAAATAAATATACTCATAGATTTGCCATTCGCGCTTTTTCCAAGTAATAAGCACTGCCGTTACAATGGAACTAATGGCTCGACTTGTTACAGCCAAATTTGAAAAACTAATTTTGTAGGTATCGTTTTCCCGCTTATTTTTCATCAACAGTTGGTTTGTAACTTTATTGTCACATTCTTGACCCGATGAAACATTTTTCACTAAGATTTCAATACAATTACTAGATAAAATGTTATTCGAACAGATACTCCAAAATATGGGTAATAATGGAAGGAAACATCATACTCTGATTAATAGAAACAAACCAAAATTATTAAGTGACAATTTCTTAGTTCTAGTTGTTTATATATGTTAAAATTCGTGGCCAGCGTTTACCCCCGCGGAAAATACCCCCCCTCCTGGAAAATAGCCCCGTGGAAAATAAGGCTTTCCAAATTTGAGAATCCCGTAGGGGGGAGGAATGGTACTTGTGTATTATGCGCCACTCACTCAAGTTTACGCTGTGTAAAACTCGAGAACAAATCAGTTTCTTCGTTAGTTTCTATTAGATTAGCGCGAGACAAGACAACGACAAGTGACATAATAGATGGGAAACATCATTTGGGCGAAATATTTGCACATAAGAGGGAGGGGGTAAAGTATTTGTACAGTTCGAAGTCAGAAAAGCAATTCTTACCTTATAATATGAAGAATAATTGTACCTAACTTAATTTGCATGCATATCCACTATATCTACCCCCCCCCCCAATGTGAAAATATATAGCCCAAATTTGTTGCTAAAATAACGAAGAAACTAACAAAGAAACCGGTTTCTTCTCGAGTATTACACATCGTAAACTTGAGTGAGTGGAGTGTAATACACAGTTACCGGAATTTTTCATGGAGAGAGAGCCGGATCTCCCGGTATTATTTAAAAACGATCAGAAATTAAATTTTAAAAAACAAGTTTTTCAACTGAAAATAAGGAGCAACATTAAAATTTAAAACGAACGGAACTTATTACGTATATGAAAGGGGTTGCCTCCTCATCAAGACCTCGCTCTTTGCGCTAATGTTTTTTTTATAGAATTTAAAAACAAAGCTTATTGTTCTAACTAAATGGCCATTGTATTTCAGGAATCGTTCTTAAAGAATTAGGATGAAAAGTCAAAACTTTAGCGTAAAGAGCAAGGTCTTGTGGAAGGGCAACTTCTTTCATATCTCTTTCTGCGGGAGGGGGGATTTTCTACGGAGGGTGTAAATTCTTTTAGTGTCTTAAAAAAAATATTTTATCCCAATTCAACGGAGCTTAGGGTTAAGCAGCTACTCTTTAAGAATTTCGGTAAGAAGTCAAACTTTAGGGTAAGGAGCGAGGAGTTGAAGAGGCTCCCTCATGTTTGGAATAATTTCTGTTTGTTTTACGTTTTTATACGGCTCCTTACTTTCGGTTGAAAAAAAATAGTTTTTTATTTAATCAAAAATAGAAATGACCAATAACCTTTAAAAAAAAACTTCCAAGATCCTCTTTTTCCCGTTCCTTATCACTTTTCAACAAAACTAAAAAAAAAACTCAAATAAAAGTTTCAAATCTAGAAACCTTATTTTCCATAGGGGTATTTTCCAAGGCGGGGGTCTTTTCCGCGGGGGTTACTTTCCAAAGGAGGGGGGGTATTTTTCGTGGAGAAGGGACTTTTTGGGGGGTTAAACACCCCCCGCCCCATTCACTATATTCATTTATGTTATTTTACCCTGTCCATGGCCGTATATTTGGCTTTAAAATTCAATTTTTTGTCAATCTATATAATATGCATAATAATTTTACAAAAAAAATTTTGGCTTAATACCCATTATTGTTACCCCCCCCCCCCCCTAATGTGCAAATCTATAGCGCAAATTTATTTCTAAAGTAACGAAGACACTAACAAAAAACCGGTTTGCTCTCGAGTTTTACACAGCGTAAACTTGAGTGAGTGGCGCATAATACACAAGTACCAAATTGCCATCCCCCTACAGAAATAAAAAAAAAAATAAAACTCAAATAAAATTCTCAAATTTAGAAAGCCTTATTTTTCAGTAGTATGTGACCTTATATTTTGCCCAGACATATAGCAATTATTCTATAGAAGCTCTGCACCTTTTCAAAGAGATTCAGAGCTCCCTCACATGGCATTATACTATGTTCCATCTTGTGCTACTTGGGATTTGCATAATATGCTATGAAGGACAAGTTTTTCTGACATAATTTAAGTAGACTAGATTTTTATTTTATAATATACATGTCTTTTACGGTAAATCCGTGTCAGAAAACCGGTGCGTCTTGTTTAGCTGCCAATATATTCAATTATTTTTTTCGTATAATATTCAAGTTTCAAACTAGAATTTTCTGTAGTTTGAATTGTTCATTCATTCTACTAGTATCAATATTTTTTCAATATTTTACACATATATGTAATATTATAAGTGAATTCTTGTTATTACAATTTTCTCATTACTATATTAAAAAGAACTCTATTTTTTTTGTCTCGTCATTAAGTTTAGTAAGAATTTTCTTAATTATACTTTTTTTTCACCGTGCTCTTAGCTCTTTTAAAAAGCTTACTTCTTTTAAATATTAAAAAGTCCATTTAAATTTTAGTAAATATTCAAAAAAAAGATGGGTATAATAGATATATCTTTCGAAAATTCTAAAAAAAAAAACAAAAAACTTAAGCGTATAGGGTTAGATATATGATAGAGGATGAACCCTTTATATAATCAAAAATTTTTAGTTTAGGCTTTTTCCAGGAGACTTTTTCTTACTTTTTCTGTGATTTTAATTATTTCGTAATTTAGGTTTATAAGTTTTAAAAGCTTTGCATAAAAAAAAAAAAAAAAAAAAAAAAAAAAAAAAAATCGTTTTACTAGTAAATTCAAGTTTGAGAGGGACATAGCCCCCCACCCCACAAAAAAAACAAAAGCTAAAAATATAAAGAAAATAATCGATAGAAAACGCAAAGTAAGCTATTTTTTCCACTTAAATAAAATACCTTCTACCCCCTCCTTGGGTTACGATTGTAAATGTCTTGAAACAGTTCTTTTCATTCAAAAAAAAATGTCATTTTCCCATCTTGTTTTTAAAATGAGCTTTCTTTATCAGATTAAATAGACCCACCTTTGTTTAACCTTTTTAAAAGAGGTTATAATTTCAAAAAAACATTTGACAGGCGTCTTATCGGCTTGAATAAAAAAAACGGATGGTGATGACGCCGGGGGGGGGGGCTTTGTCTAATTATAGTTGGAAACTCATAATTGATAGGGGG